>NW_024582716.1:102625-129202 GCF_018398535.1 Haplochromis burtoni
GTTTGTAGGGTTACTGAAGTTGGGCTAGCTGGTATATAATGATGTGCTACGTGACCGCTAGCGACACAGCTATGTCAGCATAATATACACAAGCTAACTTTTTTTCCCCACTCGATGAAAGTTAACGTGAGTGTTCTCGGTGGTCAGGAAGAAATGTAATCGCATGGCAGGATGCTGTAAAAGGACCAAACTTCAGCCAGGAGCACAACTAAGATAATCAATCCACAATATGAAGTTAGTCATTCATATACTGCTGCATGGGCTGGGCTGTAGTTACATCCTAAGGTTTTAAAAACTGAGCTTAAATAAATGATTAGCGGTAATAAAAGCTAAAACAGTGATCACTGACTGTTTTAGGAGCTTTTTGAGATTAAATAGAAGAAAATACATAACATTAAACATGTTCACAACACAAAAGCCATATTAAACTCAGACTACTTTAGGCCCGGAAGTAGGATTCGTCACGTCATCACTTATCGACCGGATAATACTCCAACTGAAAACTCCCAAAATCAATGTTTGTGCCTTCTCTTCACCATGATGTTCCAAAATCAGGTGCACTATGATGCACAGGACATATATCCAACATCATTCACTATGCAGAAAGGGGGAGAGAGTCTTTCTTTACCTCTGTGTCTATGGTTATATTTTCACTTTCTGTATCTGCAAATGAGGCCATGCTGCAGCATCACTGTGCTTTCTCTCTCCAACTTGAGGTCTGCCTAATAGAAACACAGACAGGCAGTCCAACACTCGTGTGCTTGGCGCAGTCATCACTTCTGTATTTTGGACTGAGGATGGCAACAAATTTGACTTTGTCTTGAAATTTACAATCTGGCTGTGGGCAGAGCACAGAGACATGGAGATACTTTTTGGCTAACAGTTCCTTAAGAGTGTTTGTTGATGTCAAAAAACAAATGGTGGCTAATTTTTCTGTTGTCACATTTTTATTTTGCTGTTAATTTCCAGTATTGGCTGACTAGTATTATCATTTTTCCATCCTTGTATCTTCAATCCATCCATGACTCAGACATAAATTCAAAGCATTGCAATAATTACTATGTTCCATTTTGTCCAACATTTTTCTTTCTTAACTACAGTTTAAATGAAGTCTTTTTTTGGTCTACAGAGTTATTAGTCCCTCGTACAAACATTTCATATTTTAAAAGAGTGTTTAAGTGCTGTTAAATAGAGCAAGGAATTTTTAACACAGCTTTTTCAAGTAAACTAAAACCACCTTTTCTTTCAAAATCTTCTCATATCCTCCTTTCTTCATTATTCCTTCCAACAAGATGACATTCCCTTTTCCAGATGCACCAAAGCAGCGTAACTAAATAATAATATTTCCAAGACCGTGTTTCATTGTGGGCCCTGCAGTGTTCTTTGGGTTATATTCCTCTCACTTCTTTCTCCAAACATAAGCAGGATCTCTGTGGCCAAATAGCTCTAGTTTCATCTCATCTGACCAAAGGATGCAGTTCTGGTATCTATACTCTTTCTCCAGGTTGTCTTTAACATACTTAAGTCTGGTTTAAAGGTGGCTCTTCTACAGACTATTTCTTAGTCTTCAACCTCTCAGTCCATTCCTGAAGATGAGCAGGGCTCTAGGGCTAGTCTTCTTTGAGACTACAATTCCCAACTTGGCTAAATCCTTCACTACTGTCTTGACAAAGATGTTTTAAACCATTTATCACTTAAAAAAAAAAAATAAGGAATCACGTAACGTGCATTATAAACAGTGCAAGTTATACTCCAGAAAGGCAATGTAAAAGAAGAACAATTGAAACAAACCAATGTTTAATGTAAAATGAGAACATATTAGACGCTCATGTATTACTAACATGTGACAAGTTAACATCCGAAAAACTAATAAACACTGAAAAGTGTGGCGCGTTGCCGTGCATTATGAATGACGCACACTGTTTGAAATTTAATGAGAGCCACTAAAATAAAAGTTCACATGTAAAATAACAAAACAATAGATCATCCTGCTGTTTTCTTAAGGTTATCTGAAGTCAGTTTGCGGAAGCATTAGTAGGAAAGACCAGACCTCCTACTTGCTGCGTCCTCCAACTTATCTGGGGAAACATTGAGTCTTTCCAAGGCCACCCTATAGAGGTAATCTCTCCAGCATGTCCCGGGTCTACGCCAGGCCTCCTCGTGGTACAGTAGGACCGTGGTCCCCAACCTTTTTCGCACCACGGACCGGTTCATGCCCCACAATATTTTCATGGACTGGCCTTTAAGGTGTCGCGGATAAATACAACAAAATAAAACTAGTACCGGTACCGAAAAAAAGAAAATTTATTCATAACACACGTGAAAAGACCCAGGAAAACCGAGTTAACGATAACAAAATAACGCTAAAAATCATGAAAACCATACATTTCACACCTGAGCCTCAACTCTCGCGGCCCGGTACCAAATGACTCACGGACCGGTACCGGGGACCACTGCAGTAGGACATGCCAAGCTAGAACACCTTAGCCATGATGCAACAGCCTTAGCTGTCTCCTTTTGATGTGGAGGTGTAGCGGCTCCACTCTGAACCCCTCCTGAATGACTGATGTCCTCACCCTATTGCTAAGAGAGACCGCTGTATCTGCAATCTCATTCTAATAGTGTAAACAAAAAGACCAGACCTCCACTAACAGATTAGTGGCGCTTCTCAAAAACAATGCGCCATCTGGTGGGAGATAGCTGCTTAACATTTAAGACACGATTTATCGTCATTGGGCATCAATTAAAACTTTTAAAATTACATTAAATGACTAGTAAGTCTGGTCCCGGCCAGTGACAACAGTGACCATTAGGCGGCTAGTCGTGCACATCCCTAGTTTTTAAAAACATCTCTCACTAGTCTTTTGTCCAGTGTCTTTGAAATCATCCTACCAGGCTTGTTATTATACTGTGTGTAAATTGGAAGATAACTCACACTGTTAACTTGATGTTACAAGTTTTGAGCATTACAAAGTTAAAGCACATCATTTCACAGTAGTGGTTTGTGCTATGGCTCAGTTCAAAAGGTCAACATTTCAGAGGGTTGATAATGCTGACCCTGAACATTTTTATCTGTTACTGTATGCAAATAGAAATAATTTATGCTTTCTAAAAAGAACAGCATGTGAATTATTCCCATATGTAAGATCGGAGTTCCAAATTGATGCTTAAATGGCTCAAGATATGTTCATATCTGCATAGATGCTACTTTATATGTTAAAGTAAGGAATTCTTTTTATCTTGCAGCTACCTGGCAAAACTTAGCAACACATTTTCCCCAAAGCATTTGTGTAAAAAACAATTGTGTGTTTTTTAAGACTGAAGTTTTCAAAAACTTTCGACTTCTGCACACCCAGTGTTCATTAATTCTTATTTCTCTGCTCTATTAACTAGTTTACTTACTTCTTCCGATTACTTGGTGATATATAGGCCCATTAGTACCATTCGGTGGCTAGACATCCAGCTGCTTGCGTGGCACCTGAAGCCATTCATACACATCTTTGACAATACAAACTCATTAGGTCTGACCAGTGATTGACTGTCTCTAGATGGGATCTATGAGAAAGTGACTCAATTAATGATGACCAAATGGGCAATCATTGATTAAGAAGGTAGCAGGCCGCGATAAACATCATCATTTGCGGAGGGGAGCAAGTCTTCCTCCTAAGTGCTCACTTTGCGATGTGACGAGGAGTGGAGAAGGGGAGTTTTTTTTGAGGACATCCTCAAAAAACTCAACATTATAATTAAATCCTCTCTAGTTCGCGAGAGATGGATGGGTTCTTGTTTTCCGTCCATTTTCAAGGAGGAAGCAGATCAGCCCTGATGCGATTCAAGTGCACTCAAGTGCCAGCGTAGAGGAAATGAAAAACCATGGGAAATTACTCTTAGGTTAGAAGAATATGGCATCCTTAACAATCAACCTCAAAAGACTTCAAAGAAATTCAGCTTCCTTTTCTGTAATTGCTGCTGTCTGGGGTTATGGCTTTTTAAGGAGTAATTCAAGTGTCTGTACCTTGATCTTTGCAGTTACAATTCAAAGTTTAAACTCTGCTTAAGCAGTTTCCTATGCATGAACAAAAGTTTAAAAGCCAAAAGGTTACAATGCCATGTAACCCCTGAGTGTTGAAGGTCCTACAAGACCCTACCTGAATCTTGCTGTACTTCACCACCAACAGTCACTTCCTGCTGTTTTTGTTGGTTAACAATGTATTGGCTTCTTTTCCATTGTTTTTCCTCTCTTCACTTTGCCCTCCTATCCCAGCTTCGGTATCTAAGTAGTATTTTAACAGTGCAGTGTTGATTCATGACTGTTCCCTCACAGTTCTCAGCATCCCGACTCCCCAAGTCCACAAGATCTTTCTTGACTAGAGTTGGGATATCGCCCATACAAGCTGGTTGCAATCAGGCATCATTTCTGAAAATACTTCTATATTTTTTCTGCCAAAAGGGCTTTCAGAAACGTAACTCTGTGAATATCAAGTGTTTTCTTTCTCTCCCAACAGAATCTGTCCTTAGAAGGTGTTTGGAGCTGAGACTCAATATCCTTGAAATGTTCAAAAGGATCTTTAAAAAAATAATAATTAATAACTGACATCAAGGACAATACATGCAGATTTAAGTGTTTGGAGATGGAGATGGTTTCTTTACCCAAGTACTTTTTACCATATTGAAAGACAAATGTTTTAGTGACACACTGGAAATGGTGCCACAACAGGTATTAATCTCACAATTCAAGTGGATTCAGAGAAACCAACATTCACACATGCATATATAGTCTTATTATCTGTGCCTGCCCATTGATCAAATGCAGATTAAAAGCAAACGTGGCTAACGTGTCCTAACTTGGTTCATCCTGTGTGTGATTAACAATATCTAAACTGCAATTGTAGCGTAAAAATATATAAAATGTTAAAACTTGGGAATCTTGGATGATTGAAAAGGATTTTCCCAAAAGCCTCTTTGCAGATCAGCTCCATGTTGCTGCACCTTTTATCCATTTCCCAAGAAAATATAAAGAAATCACTTGTGGTTAAAGACTTTTGCACAGTATTTCAGAATGCAATTGAATGCCACTGCACTTTAGTGATTAAAAAGGCTAGTCTGTGCATATTTATTTATTTGCATGCCTATTCTCTCCTTCAGTGATCTATAGTAATGCGCCATTACAACCGACACTGATACACTAGAGAGTGCACTCACTGAAAGGTTTTATGTCAATAGCTGGTCGTTTGCACACTGCCACATCCAGAGCAGAGGGATGTCCACCCAGACCGGACTTTGTTATAGTTAATGTGAAGCGACATCATCCCTTCTGGACAGTTCTGAATGTAAATGTAAAGTCTTTGTATGTATAAGAATTTCGTCATTGCTGCTACGCGCACACAATTGTACACCTATGGGAACTACAAATCCTAGTTTAATCCCTGGTCACGGGCAAAACAAAGATCAGACAGTCTTCAAACACCATAAACCATCTGTGTGAGCCATTGTTCCTGCTCGCTTTCCTTTGCAGTAGCTGACATCAATTTTGTCTGATGTTAAAAGTGCTCCCTCGGAAACGCAATCTTTTGATCTCGACAGGATTATCTTTGTTCCATGAATAAATGAGGAAGTAAACACGTAAACACCACCATTGATCTCCTATTATATTGGCCTTCTATACCCCAGTAAGTATTACAATCCGTATATTGACTGTGGTGCATTTTATACAAGGCAAACAAATGTAGGTCTTGGATTAAAGCTTTTACAATTAAAATCCCTGCGGGTCAGCTTTGCTTGTACATCTCTTGATGTCTGACAGTTTTGTCAACTTCAGTCTGAATTTTCAGCTTTAATCTGACAATCTTTCCAGCCACACATTCAGCAGCAGATGCAGTTGTTATTTTGGAGTGGCAGTTTCAGAGCAACAGTACTTCAACTGATTATACCAAATGAAGCAATCCACTTTCATATGGAGAAAAACTGAGCAAGGACTTCAGAGACTGCAGTCAGTAAACATAATGTAAATGATGCTTTATTATAAGGCTCCTTTTAATCTCACAAATATATATTGGGAAGTGTATCAGCTGGTTCAGTATCAGCAGTAATAGCAAGTGATCATGTTGAGAAAGTTGCATTTTTACACACTAAATGATTGAACAATAGTTTTCTTCATTACACTGCTTGGCTTTCATTTTGAAAATTGATGAAAGACTTGATTTATGTAACGGGCAGCTATAAAAGTATTCATTTCCCATTTTGATTTGCTGGCAACACTTCCAGGAAGAAGTTTCATTTGAGCTCCACGGGGGAGGAGAGAGTGCTGCCTAGATTATTTCTTCAAGTGCTTTGATGAGATTATTACGCACAAAATCTATGATGCCTGTTACTATCAAAGCTTTTTATGGCACATGACTGGAAAGAGAAGAAAGCGAAAGCCAGGAAAGAAATGCGGCAGGCACAACAAAGCTTAACACAAGCAGTGTCAGACTATATCAGGCCGCAGGGGCAGATTTAGGCATACTCGGGCATCATCGTGTCATATTTTTTTCTCTTTTATGTAAGCGAGAGTACAGCGATCGGTGCCAGGTGCAATTACTGTAAAAGCCTATGTGACTTTAGTCGCTTTCCACACAAAACAAATAAAAACAACACCTTCTGTTAGAAAAGGTTTTCTTTTTTTTATAGTCCTATGTATCAATCTGGTGTACTCCGAGGTTACAAAGAACATGCATAAAATAAAACAATAAAATGCTGTTTTTACTCTTAAATTGGCCCTTGGTTGTTTGATATGCACCACAGCATGAGGCACTGATGACATGATGCATTATGGGACTCAGAGAAGCCTGTTTTAGTGTCACCAAAGTTTACAGCTTATCATGTCTACATGAATGAATGAAAGTATTATTATAAAATATTACTCACAGTAAGCAATAACAGTCATGTTCATTTATTTCCACAAGCACGAACTTAATTAAAATGATTTTCTTTTCTGTTAGTCCGTGTGTAACCTTGGCGACTGCTAACACTTGTGTCATTTAAAATCATTGCAGTACAGACTCGGATCACAGAATAAACAAATAACCAAAAGATTTTTCTAATGTTTACTGTTTATTTAGTTTCCATTCTTTATTTTGTAGGCCTGTGACTAACGTTTGAGGCTTTGTGTTATCTGGAAACACATACTGGTGGAATCCCATCTGTTGTCACTTGCCTTGCAGCCATCAGTGTAATTCTGATTGATTCAGTAGCTTGCAGAACCACCTTTAGCAGCAATCACTTGAAGTAATCATTTTCTTAGTGACTTTATTAGTCTCTCATATTGTTGTGCAGGACTTTAGTCTCATTCTGTGATACAGTGTTGCTGCAGTTCATTAAAGTTTGTGCACATTTTTTTATGCACAGCTCTCTTAAGGGCCTAAATTAGCATAGATCAGATTAAAATCTGGACTTTGCGTCATTGCAACACCTTGAATCTTTTTTCTTGTTTTAGTCATGATTTCGTCTGATTTGCTGCTGTGTTTGGGATCATTGTCCTGTTTCTTGACCAGTCTTTAGCCAAGTTTAGTTGCTGGACAGATGGTCCCACATTTCACTCTAGAATACTTTGGTATACAGAGGAGTTTGTGGTTGACTCCATGATCCATGATCTAAAAGCTCAGACTTTAGACTTCTCTAAACACAATTCTGGATATTTTGTTTCTACTCTTGGCTCTGTGCTCTGACAAATGCGGAAATGGTTTATATGGTGATCACAGGTACACAAGTCTGGCTGTGAGCGCAAGTGGAGCTGTGTTCAATTCTTTTGATTTTGAAGGGCAGCCAATCAAAAGAAAGCTAGCTTTAAGGGAACAGGAACCAGAAGGAGTTGCTTCTGACAGCATAACTTGGGTACAGTTATGCTTTTTGTTTTTAGCATTTTATTTTATGTTATTTTATAGACATGTGGGACAACGTGCCTATAAAATAACATGGAAAACATGTGGGACAGTTTTCCAATTTCACTGTACTACTGTACTAATTGTGACTGTGCAATGAAATAAAAAGAGTTATCATATCTTATCTTATGGTCGCGTTTACTGAGCAGTGAGTTTTAAAGCTGGAGCTTGAGCTTAGATTGAACAGAAATTATGCATTAATGTAGCAATTCCAAAATCCAGCCTTTTCTCATTCCCAAGTTGACCAACAGAAACATGACTGGGATCAGAAGCTTTCAATCAGTGATTTTCACTATTCAACTGTTTTCGCGCTGCTTTCAAGCCATTGTGTAAACGTCTAAATGCATTTGAAAAAGGAGACTGCAAAAAATCTCTCCACCAAGAAAGCAGTTTGGTTGACAAGCCAATAAAAGAATAAATAAATACAAACTGGTGTTAGAGAGACAATGTTGTAACTGGGTAGGGAAGAAGGACAGCTTAGTGGTTGAGAAGGTGAAAAAAAATATTTTCGTTTGAAAGAAAAAACTAAAATAAAATAAAAAGATGGAAAGGAAAGGGAGTAAATTGAAAAGTGTTGCAATCAATGGTGTTTTTCTTAAAGAATTCTCTGTAAGCAGGACGCGAAGAAGGTTATTCAGCCTTTTACAAACTAAAATAGGATGGAGAAAGCAGATGGATGAGGAGGAAAAAAAGAAAACACCTACTGAATACAGTAGCTGCATAACACACCGAGAGAGAACTGAGGAGAGAATGGCTACTGGGAGATAGAAAGTACCGATATAGCCTGACCCTATTTTCTGTTTTGGGGGAAAAAAGAAATAAACACAACAATTAGAAAGATGGCCCGCAACTGAGACTAGGAGAGATTTCACTTCTAATATTGTTCATTGGGATAGATGGACTTCTTTAAGTCACTGAAGCAGAGAATGTAAAGGTGGAGTCTTTCCCTTTTTCTTTGCTAAAGCTGTATGATCAAATCAATATGATTTTGTCCGGAAGTATCAAGATGCTTTTGGTTAATGAAAGTTAAACCTTAAAACAGATATAACTAAGCTATCAGCTGGATTGGGTCAGTGGTTTAGAAATGGGAGTAATTAGAGTGTCCTGTGAAATATAACCAAGAGACAATGTTTGATAAATGACTGAGTTCTCTGTGAAAATCCTGCTCCGTCCTTGCTGCGGGACACGACAGCTTCCTACCCTCTGTCTACTGTAAGCCCCTTTATTGCCTTCGTAGCTGGAAAGCTCAGCCGACTTATTCTTTCAAACAAACACATTAGGAGGAAAAGTGTTTTTTCCCAATTTCACCCTCTTCTCTCTCCCAGGCTCTTTCCCACGATGCACCTAACAAGATAGGACAGCCAATCGAAGTGACCCGCCTTAAGCTTGCCGTTTCCCTTGTCTTGTTTGCTGTTTGAAAAGAAGCCCACACTCTTACAGGCTATTTAGCCAGTGCAATAATGACACAGGCAAACATCCAAAGTAGCACAAATGGATGCGGTAAAAGGCTCCGAGAAGAAAGCAAAACAACACTGAAGCAGCCGTCCTTTGATTTTTTTTTTTCTTTTAAATCACATGTGAAATTGGGGTCTGTATGCCTGCATGGGATCAATGAAAGAAAAAACATTTTTATGTTTCTGTATCGCTTCACATATATTCCAGCTTCAAAGTGTATCCATGTTGCATGTTATACACTTCAAAGATATTTTTGCTTTGCTGTGCACGTGTGCATTTGCATAAGTGCATGTTTAACAAACTGTGGAGGATTTAGTAAAACAAAACACTGTAGTTAGCTAAAAGCTAGAGTTTTAGCTAGCTAAAAGTAGCAATGTTTTTAAACAATAACGTTAGGCTAACAGACTTGTGGCATTGTTTTGTGATTATGTGTGTTCAATGTTCCTATTCCCTTTCAGGAAAATTTAATTTGTGTTGTCAAAGGTTTGTCAAAGGTTTGTAACCGAAAAAAAAGAAAATTTATTCATAACACACGTGAAAAGACCAAGGAAAACCGAGTAAACGATAAAAACAATAACAAAATAACGCTGAAAACTGATAAAAACCCAGAAAACCATACATTTCACACCTGAGCCTCAACTCTCGCGGCCCGGTACCAAACGACTTACGGACCAATACCAGTCCGAGGCCCGGGGGTTGGGGACCGCTGCTTTAGAGCAGTGGTTCCCAAACTTTTTTCGTTGGGCCCCCCTTTGTTTTACAGAAAAATGTTCCCCCCCGCGCGCGCACACGCACGCACCAACACGTCCTCCAACCACACGCACCCATATTTTGCTCCATTGCGGTTTATTTCACACCTCAAACAATTAGAAAACAATTAAGCAAATACAAGTAATCTGCAGGTAGTAAGAAAATAAACTATTAACTCTTTTACGCTACGTCCACACCTACATGGGTATTTTTGAAAACGCAGCTGTTTCGTTGACATGTAAACGGCGTTTTGAATCACCGAAAACTGAGATTTTTAAAAACTCATTTTTTACGTTTGAGTGTGGACGAGCAATACAGAGTTCGTCACACAACGTCAAAGGTATGTGCCTTTTTTCACGTCAGCTGTGCACCACGTTATTGTTTACATGAGATGAATTGCAGAATGGCAGATTAATGTCAGATTAACAGTATTTTGTCTCTATCTTCACGTTTTACACGCTTACATACACACAGTTACTGTCCGTCTATTTAGAAAGGCAGAGACGTCACGGTGTGATTATTTTACGTGTAGTTGTTTTTTTTCCTGTGTAATATTCAACATTGTTATCAATACATTTTTCAAAAAATGCCTCTCTGTGCAAAATGGGTTTAAAAACATAAACAACTGTAGGATACTGTTTGTCCGTGATTTAGACAGGGGGAACAAATCGTGGCAGGATCAGCCTCATATTATTTGTATCCCACTGTAACTTTACTGTATAAAGAGCTAACATCTCCAAAATGTCAGGAGTAATTAATCATTACAACAAGTGTTTGTGAACTAAAAATCAAGAATGTGGGATACTGTTTGTCCATGATTTGGAGAGCCCAGTGCTGCTCCTGACAAAGGGAAAACCAGTTTTGCAGGGGAGACCTACCTCGGCACTTGTGCAGGTGAAACCAAAGGGAAGATTTGCTTCACCATATGAAGTTGGTTTGGAAACATATTCAGCTATACTTCATCTCCTGCTTTGCGTTTCTGTAGGCGCCCAGTGCTAGCAGTGTCCAAGCGTTGTTTTTTTTTCCCTTTTCATGCCGCACCCCCCCCTAGGGGGCGGGCCCCACACTTTGGGAAGGTCTGCTTTAGAGAGTCTTAGCGGTCGTTGAGTACGCGGCCCTTGAGGATCGTTGAGACTGCGTACTTTAAGGCTGCAGACCCTGAATTGGGATACAGCCTAACTCTTTGTTTTGTCTAGGCTCCACCTCCTCTGTCCTGATTGGATGCTGCTCAGAGTCCGGCTAATTGTTAATCAGCAGAGCACTACTTAAGGCCTGTGGAGCTGTGCTTCTGTGCCCTCTGGCCATTTTGGTTGCCATACCTGTACAGGCTTGCATGCCTTTGTGATTTGTATGTGCATTGTTTTCATGTTCAGACTGCTTGCAGGGGAGAGCTGCCTTTTGTTTTGACATCCCGTTTTCTCCTGTTTATGTGTTGTTAGGTAGGTTATGGTTATAGGTTGTGTATTTTGTTTTCTTTGGAGTTAGGTAAGTTTCTTTTATTTTTACATCTGGGATGTTTTGTTTGTTACGTTGGCCTTGGCTCTCCCTGAAGTTATACCTCAGTCTGAACCCAAATCTCATCACCAGCATTAAATAAACCTTTTAAAGTTATCATCTTGGCTCCTCCTTCACTATCCACCTTTATGTTCGTCCCTTCAACCCCCTAGACTAGCCAGGGGACGTAACACCTGTGGATCCATATAAGGCAAAACACAGAGCCTGTTTCTTTGACATGGGAAAATCAAGAGATGTCAACCAAAACACCAGGAAAAGAACTGTGGAGCTCCATAAGTGTGGCTCAAGTTTGAATACAATTTGGTGCCATTTACAATTGATAGTTTCTCTCTTTACTCTTAAATTTAACAAATATGTTTTTTATATTTATCAATCTAAAAAAAAATAAACATTTAGTCTGATTTGATTTTACAATTAAAAAAGTGTTTGTGTTTTTACCTGAAGAGTTTGTAAATATCTGGTTTCAACTGTATATTTGATGATGTTGGTGTTTGGCTTGATTGTCAGCACAGAGAGGGAGAGAGAGAATGACGACAGAACAGAGGTGGAACAAGAGCAGGTGAGACAGATGTTGGTCAAATGGTTGTTTACCAAAAGTATCACCGTATCATAGGTACTCATGTATCTCGTACCTAGTGTTTCTTTTTAGGTTTGTTATTTTTCAAATTCTACATTTATTAAGTTATGCAGGCTTGTTTGCACAACAAGGCTAAATAATTATATAAACTTTTCTCAATCTAAATAGTGGACTTTATAATAATAATGGATTGGATTTATATAGCGCTTTTCAAGGCACCCAAAGCGCTTTACAATACCACTATTCATTCACTCTCACATTCATACACTGGTGGAGGCAGCTACAGTTGTAGCCACAGCTGCCCTGGGGCAGACTGACAGAAGCGTGAGGCTGCCATATCGCGCCATCTGGCCCCTCTGGCCAACACCAGTAGGCGGTAGGGAAGTGTCTTGCCCAAGGACACAACGACCAGGACAGAGAGCCCAGGGATCGAACCGGCGACCTTCCGGTTCAGATCGCTTCCCAACCCCCTGGAGCCACGGTCGCCCCTACAGCCACGGTCGCCCCTACTTTGGTAGAATAGTGCTACTATCATCTAGTTCTGATTCTGGTTCTGTTTTGGTTAAGTCCTAAGTAGTCCTGATTTTGAACTGTTGTAGTCCTGTTTTAATTCTGGATCAGTTCTGGGTCTGGTTGAATTGGGGTTTAGTCCCTGTGTCTTGATACAGCCCCGACTTTGTTCTGCCTTGCTGCTTAATTAAAAAACTAGTTTAAGGTGTCCATGCATACTACCCTTTAGGGCTAAGCCCCGGGTGTATCAAATGTCTGCCTCCGCCTCTGGTTCCACATATGGCTTTGCAAAAACTGCATAAAAAGCACTTGCACCAACAAAAACATAATATTCCAGAAACACGCTTTGCCGATCCGATCAGCTGTTTGTAACACTTCCTACGTCCATCAGCGCGAACTATCGCATGTCCTCCACGTCCTGCCCGAAACCGTAAGTGACGTCATTTTGCGGAAATGTAGTTTTTTACCATCAGGGCCTTATGGTGTTTTTAAAAGTTATGTTTGACTTTATGGCCTGCATTTGTATGGCGCTTTTCTAGTCCATAGGACCCCAAAGCGCTTTACACTACATTCAGTCATTCACCCATTCACACAGACATTCAAACACTGGCGATAGCAAGCTACATTGTAGCCACAGCTGCCCTGGGGCGCACTGACAGAGGCGAGGCTGCCGGACACAGGCGCCACCGGGCCCTCTGACCACCACCAGTAGGCAAACTATAACTTTGTGTCGTTTCTGGGATGCTTAGAACTCATATTGCACTGCTGGAAATATTTTATTTTGATGCATATGCTGTTTTATTGCAAATTTGCATTATAATATTTATTTTAGTTTTTCCTGCAGTATATAAAAATTGGTGTATTTCAAAAATAAAACTGAAGACACTTAAAATAAATTTCATGTGGTGGGAAATTATTTTGTGCAACTTTTTTGTATTTACAGTTTTGAGGGATACCCCTCTTAAATTTCTCTAACTAGAAATATATGTTAAAAAACAAAACAGATTTAAAAAAATTTTGTAGTTTGTTGCACTTTTTTGCAATGTATGTAATTACTATGCACTTAATGCAGACATTATTAAAATTTGGGCTATAATGGTTGTATTGATGTACAGTAACTTGAAATGCTCCAAAAAATGGCTCCACAACATGTAAAAATATAATATAAGCTCTGGCGGACTTGGTTCTATGGTAGGTCTTAAAGGGTTAAGTTGCATATGTTAAAAACATACTACAGCTAGCAAAATAGTTGGTCAAAATTGCAGCTGTTACTTCGAGTGAGCATTTTGCTGTGTTCAATTTAAGACAGCACTACTCTCACTAAATTCACAAGTTATACAAGTACTCTACATAGTGTACTTGCATAGTGTGTATCATACAATAATAGTATCACAATTAAGAAACAGTCACAGTCATAGAAGCTAGCTCAATTTGCTAGTCAACACTAGCAGTAAATCATAACAATTTTCCAATCAAAAGATAATTATTTATTTCTAAAGATAAACCTAGAACAAACAAAAAGAAAAAAGCCAAATCTAAATGAATACTACACAGAAGATGCTGCAGTAGCTGTAACCATCTTTGTCTTTAGAATTTTCTAGCTTTTTTTGCCCTCCCCAAACAAAAAAAAACAAGAAGGCTCAAGTCAAACTATCAGGAGAGAAACAAGCACATACACTGTTATGCAGCAGAACAGCGCAGTCTCAACATAAATTCTTATGTTGAGACCAAGAGCTGAAGAAGTTATCTGTGTCTGTATATTGGCTTATGTAACCGTGTGCGTGTCGCTCTTTCAAATGAGAAGCGAGCTCGACTAGAGACGTTCCATCTGCGCTCCATTCTCAATGAATTTCAGCAGAATTGCAAAGCAGCACCACAGGAGGACCATAAGATAAACAGCGAGAAAAAACAAGAAGAAAAGAATGATATTTTAGAGAAGAAAAGTACAGCCTGAGGGTATTTTCACTCGTGCTCTGCTGGGTTTCTTTGAAGCGAACCGTGGTGTGATTGTAATACTTGTGCTGTTTATTAGAGCAGACGAGAATGAAGCCCTAGCAAGGATGCCGACAGTCAGAGTACCTGAACAGGAGAACGGTGATACATTTACAAGAACCTTGAGGTGAAAGCATAAATAAGAACAGTCAAAAAATATAATTCTGATAAAAACAAAAAGCAACAATATTAGCATCTTGACATGTTTGGCCAAATGCCAAAAGGGCAAATACAATAATACAAGGCACATTCTTTACGGTGACAAATCTTAAAGCAGAAAATAGTTGGCATTTTTGCATGATGAGTGGCTAAAATCTACAGTTAGATTGCTGACTATTCTCCAAATGCTATTTTTTGATATGCCATCATTACAAGAAATTTTGTTTTGGCCATTTGCTTTATAACCACCGCTCAGTTTATAATGTTGGGAAATATTTACATCCCTTACATTTTAGGTTCTTTTTTTGGCCAGTAATTGGAACAACATAAAATATGTTAAATTTTCCCTTAGTTCCTGCTTGCATTTTATCCAGGGACATTTGAATAGGATGTGCAGACACATGAGACTGACATGTTCTGGACTTCTTTCCAATGATTTCTAAGCAGAATTATTGTTGTTCATTTTCTGAGATTAGATCCTAAAAAAAAAAAGTTAGATTTGACTACTGTAATTCATTATTATCAGGTGGCTCTGAAAGCTCCCAGAACAGCTTTCAGTTGATCCAAATGTTGAAGTGAGACTACTGACAGAGACTAGAAAGACAGATCATATGTTTTTCATCTTGGCTTCTAGAGTTTCTAAAAGTATAATGGGAGGCTTCAACTTTCAGGCCTCTCTCCTGTGCAACCAGCTCCCATTATGGATTTGGGAGACAGACATCTTCTCTACTTTTAAGATTAGGCTTAAAACTTTCCTTTTTTAATAAAGCTTATAGTTAGCGTTGGATCATATGATCCTGAACCTCTCCTTAGTTATGCTGCATTAAGCCTAGGCTGCTTTGAGCTTCCCATGCTGCACTGAACACTTCTTCACTCACTTCTTCTCACTCTCCATTTGTTTATACACCATTAATCATTTTAATCATTAGTAATTATGAAACTCTGGCTTTTTCCTATATTGTCTATGTGTCTTTTGTGCTGCCTTTCTAATATTCTAGTGCCTTTACCCTAGAATATAAAGCCCCTTGAGGCAACTCTGCTCCTAATTGGTGCTTTCTAAACAAACCTAAGTTGAAACGAATTTAACCACAGGTGCTTTCCACATCCAAGTTTCATCCACTTTTACTGCTCCATCATATTACCATGTTTTTAGCAGCATGGCTCAAGTTTCACAGGCAGAAAACAACTCTCTTTTCCCCATCAGGACTTCAGCGTATGTAGCACTAGCCTCAGGTAGGCAGACAGAAGCAGATGGGTTACTCCAAGGCGAAGCATCGTGAAAACAAAGTGAAAGACATCTTTTTCTTATTTTCATCTATAAAGACTCAAAAGGAATACTATAAGCAAACTACTTCATTATTATTTCAACAGCATTTGTATAGAAAAGATACTGTCCAATGCTGTCCCAGCGATCACTGTGAACACTGGAACTGCTGACTGTGTCGCTAAATGGGCCACATTTATAGTCTTTCTGTTTTTGGGACACCGACATCCACCTGTCCCTTTCACCTCATGCAACTGTGTGCTTCTTGTCTCTCAGCTTGAAAACCTGTGGTCTCGACTAAGCACTGGTGTGCACAAGCCCTGAAGCAGTTTTAAAGGGGACTGCACTAATGCACTGAAGTCAAGGCTGCTGCTCAAGCTTCCTGTAAAAAAACAAAACAAAACACTCTTCCCTTAATCGTTTGAAAACGTGATCCTGATAATGGAAATCGCTATCAGAGTACAATATATTTTGGGAGCATGATCCTGTTAGAGATTACTAGTTTGAATAGTTCATCCTTTACAGCTTCTTTCACTTTGTGGAGTATTGCTCTAATACTTAATATCTGTTCTCCAAACTCTCCAGTTGTTTTGTTTGCTCACTTTTTCTTATGCCTTCAAAAAACTGGCCAAATGTAGACAATCGGCTGTCAAACTAAGGACGTTTTGGCTTTTCACAGAGGAAAAATTCTCAGCTTTTCAACGCGCCTTTAAAAAACTTCGGAGTAAAGTGCTTCTCTGTGGGATTTAAACCCCATTCGACAATCATACAGAGAGAAATCTGTTGCCGGAGAGGCCGGGGCACTATTTCTGAGATGACAGCAGCATCATTTGTCCAGAAAGCAAAGCGGCAACAAGGCCTGCTGCGTTTTCAGGCTCGCTTTATCTTGACTGGAACATCTTGCTCTCTTGCTTTTGTTATCGTCAGCGCTCCTTCTAGTGGCACGAATGACCCACCACTTAACACAACAAGTTCAAAAGTGTTCTTTGGGGACTTTCAAAAGGCATTTAAGAGCAACTCAAGAAGGCATCTATGAGAAAGTGGAAATGTTAAAAAAGGGCAAATTACAAGCTGAAGTTTTCCTCTATCATGCTTTTACCTGTAATGTCAGGTTTCTGTGGCATGAAGAACTGATAGAAGGTGGGCTCCGACAGGCCTTTCACGTTGCGCGCTGTGATTTCCACTTCATATCTCGTGTTCCACTGGAGCGGGTGCAGCAAGGCATGGTCCTTCGCACCTGGAACGAGCTTGGTCATCCACTGTTCCTCTTTATCCTGGCGGAGGGAAGGGGTAAGAGAGGGATAGAAAGATAAAGAGTATCAAAAGACACCCTTATTACCTGGTTTTAATCAAAGCTCTATGTTTCACTTTGAATCAAAGGCGATCAGCAAAAGTGTTGTTGTATTTGATAAACAGCAATTTACCCTTTGTGTTTTTAATCTGGGAGTTTTGAGAGTTACTACAATCAGGCTTGGTTGTGAAACGCCCCCACAGATGTGTTTGAATAGGTATAAAGAAACAGTAATCCTGAGCCTGTCATCGGTATCACACAGTTCTCTTTGTGGCCTCAGCCTTTTGTCTCTACTCCTTCCCGAGCCTTCATAAAGAAACCAACTGCAAACAAAGCACTGGAAACTGAAGAGCCAGTCTGAGAGCGTGGCGCTGAAAGCATGCTAACTGTACTGTGTGCTTATTAGTCTCACCTCCTTGGCACTTTTTTCCTCCCTGAGTTTGAGAACCATTAAAAACAGTATTTTACAAAAGTCAAGGTGCAGGACTTAAAAATATGTAACATTTCATCTGAATTGTAAAATCCTGACTAACGAGTCTGTGCAAAAACTGAGTGTAGCAATCCTAGCAGATCAGCTGATCTCCATGCCAACTCACATCAACCAATGGATCGGGTCCCTTCTACTGTAGGGCTTGCCATTTAAGCTACTTTGCAACTAAATCTACAAGCTGCTTTGCAACCCACTTCTATCCCTGTACTTTTCTGCATTCGCAACTCCATCTATTTCGATAAGATTCCCAAACCACTGGCAGAAATGATAAATGGACTAGCTCTTATATAGTGCTTTTGTACTCTACTTAAACACTCAAAAGCTTTTATACAACATGCCTCATTCACAAAGTAACACTCATTCACACAGTTACTTTTTGTAATACCTAAGTGCTTTCTATCTAACTTTCACACACATTCACTCGACCATGAACGCATTGGAGAGCAACTTAGGGTTCAGTATTTTCTGCAAGGCATTCAGACTGGAGGCTGGAGCAAGCAAAGCGCAAACCACTAACTTTCAAACTAGGAGATAACCTGTTCAATGGCCACCTCATAAACTGAGAGAGTAGATCCTGAACATGACAGAGCCTCCACCGTGTTCTACAGATCGGTATAGATACGCACTCTAGTACCTCTCCCCTGACCTACTCTGTACATTTTGACAACGACATTCCTAAAATTTCAAGTTTGGATTTATCAAAACACAACAACAAACAAAGTCTGGCTCCAATCAAGAAATGATGATACTTAAAATATCAGCAAAGATCTGTTTTATGTTGACTCAAAAACATACATTTTCAGGGTGAATCTTCATGAGGGTCAGCAATGTCATGTCTGATGTCAGTGAGGTAGCAGAATAGAGTCAATACCTCCAATTATAAATGCCCGCAGATAAAAATAAGAATCTTCTGCCTAAAGCGATCCCTACTGAAATGCTGTCTGCTTTCAGGCTCTCTGTTCCATCCACAGTGAAGCAGTTTGTGTGTTCCTGGTGCCAGACAGGGGCATTAGATTAGTGGGGTGTGAAGCATCTTCACTGGCATCCTTTTCGGCCTCCAAAAGCCTCATTGAGACTTCCTGACACTCTTTTCAGCAGCATGGTTTTATTATTTTAAATCTCTGCCGCTTTCTCAATGAGACAGAGAAATGCCTGCTTGGACACATTAGCACTGGGGAGATAGGAGATTTGGACCAGCCTAAATCCACTTAGTCCTGTGGAGAGTTTTTGTGCGAGTGCCATCTATTCTGCTTCCTGGCCTCAACTCAGTCGCTCCTCTTATCTTGTGAGTTTAAGCTGCTTTTTGCATTTACACACACACACACACACACACACACACACACACACACACACACACACACACACACACACACAATATCAACTACTTGCTCACGTGTGTACCCCCATTTAGAACAAGTGAGTGAAACAAGGGCTGAAAAAAAGATACTCAAGAAGCATCATCTAGTAAACTCAGTCACAACATGTCAAACTAGGGAGTCACACACACTCCAGTGGAAGGAAAAGGCATTCCCAGTATCGTGTGCCATCTAATGACTGTCAAAAAAAAGACATACTTGGAACTATTAGAAAACACTGACTTGTGCTGAATTTGTTGCTCTCATTTTTCTTGATTTTGAAAATAGTTTCCAAAATCTGCCAACTGTGATGGGTTTATTGTTAAAAAAGACTAGTAATCGGGGAAAAAAGCCTCAATGACAACAAAAATACATTGATTGAACAAGTGAAACCTACTTAAAAAGTGTAGCAGCAGAAAACAGTGTTACCAATCACTACAGGTTCTCTATGCCAAATCAGATTAAAGTTACTGGACTCTGAAGCATAAAAACGCCCCCAACTCAAAGGATGAACTAGTGTTTACACATAACAGACAACGTAGTAAAATGAAAATAACTAAGTTGTCAGTTTGTTACTAGCAGCCTGCCACAAAAACACATTATTTGTTCCCATTTCTTTAGATGAATCTATGAAAATGCCAAAGACTACACAGTGTGAGACAGCCATGAAATAGTATTTTGCAACAACAAAGTGATCCCAGCGAGCTATTAGCTGAAAACTTGTCATATCTCAACATGGTGTTGTTAAAAAAAAAAAAGATGAACAGTATCTGAAAATCATGTCGAAAATCAACAGCCAGGAATGATTTTACATTTACATTTACATCGGAGAAACCAAACAGCCACTTCATAAATGCATGGCACAACATAGGAGGGCCACCTCGACAGGACAAGACTCAGCTGTACGTAGGCATCTAAAGGACAAAGGTCATTCTTTCGAGGATACCAACGTTCACATTTTGGACGGAGAAGACAGATGGTTTCAAAGAGGAGTAAAAGAAGCCATCTATGTTCACTGTGAACGACCATCTTTGAACAGAGGGGTGGTCTACAGCACCAACTGTTTGCCATCTATAATCCAGTTTTGAAAAACTTAAAGAAGTCCAGTCGCTTTTCTTTTCAATCTTAGAACATTCATAACATTCATAGAAAAACAAACAGTGGAATCCTATCAGTCATGGATTGACCTCCCCAGAGCCCAGACCTCAAGATTATTGAAGCAGTGTGGGATCATGTTGACAGAGAACAGAACAAAAGGCAGAAACATCCAAAGAAGAGCTTTGAATGTCCTTCAAGAAGCCTGGAGAACTATTCCTGAAGAAATGACAAGAAAGCTGCCTAAGAGAGTTCAGACTGTGCTGAAGAGTAAAGGTGGTCACACCAAATATTCACTTCCAAGCTCATTAGAATTGTACAAATGCTGTTTTTGCCTTATATACTGTATTTCCATATATATTTGCACATTTCAGTACATCCTTTCACCCTTTTCCCCCATTTTCCTAGCAAAATGAGGTGGCTCAAGAGTTTTTGCACTACTGTAATTCACTAAGCGGACATAAAATGGTACTTTCTTTGTATTTCAGTTTTCACTGTGTCCTTTCAGGTTTCTCTCCAAAAAGCAACAAGCATTTGTAATTTGCTACCTGGAAAAGTAGCAATTGGGAGGTAAACTGCTGACCTAAGGATGGAAAAATGGACGAGTGACAAATGACTAGTGCCGTTGATTTAATGTGACCATTTCACAACGAGGACAAAAAGGCAGTGAAATGACTCACTAAAACTCAAATGCATTGACATGACATGAAAAACACCCTTAAAAGCAGCCTACTACAATTTAAACTTTGTGCTTCCAGCTGATTAATGATACAGAAATACAAATGGAGGCCAGTAAATGAAGGTTTAAAATTGCAGCAGCATTTCAATCATCCTTTCTCAAAAAAAAGGTTAAGAAAGATTTTTCTTTTTTTTTTTTTTACAAAACAAGGAAGTACAAAATGTGAACCTTCTACCTGTGTTAAATGTGCCTGCGTTTATGGGAGTGACCAGAGCAGGGATACATTAATGAAGGTATTAATGTATCAAACTGGACTTGTCACTTATATAGGCTCGATATAGTGGAGCTGTCATGAGAAACTTGAAGGCAGCAGCTGTGTTTAACTGTAATAAATCACTCACAGTCTTGTACTTGACTATATACTCCACAATGGGCATGCCTCCGTCGTCCTGCTTGACCAGCCCCAGCCTGTAGGCCCTGCCCATGTCCCTCTGCCCATGGACTGCTGGCGGACTCGGCTCTCCTGAGGAAGACATGAGGCAGAGGCTGAGATGTAAAACAATGTCTTTGTGTGAGTATGTGTGTGTTGGAATGTGCATTCCCAAGGAGGGGGGCAGGTGGCAACGTGACATATGAGATAAGGATGCAGTACAAGGAGAAAGAAGGTTTAAAGCTGAATTAAATTCATATTACAAGGTAACTCCCATTGCCTGTCTATAATTAATGTTGACTCCAGGTTTTTATTATTCACTGTATTTTGCTAATTGGGTCTTCTTTCTAACATTCATTCTCGGAAGCTGCACTGCTGTATATTATTAAGGATGGAAACACTTTTCCTGTGGCCTTGCCTGGATTTACTGCAATCCCGCCGTGCCAGATTGCTAGAATAAATAAAATGCTTACCGTAAACCCCTGCAGTGCATAATTTTTAATGCAGCAGTTTTACATCAAGACACAAATTTGACAGGATCTATTTCCAAGCCCAAATAATCTGAATTCATATCAGAGAAACAGGAGCAGGAAGCCGTCTCTGATAGAAACATGGCAAGGCTGCAGAGGATTGCAAATAGGCTTCATTTCACTAAGGTGCTGGTGCCTTGAATAGATTCCTGAAGAATGTTTGCATTCCAGTCACGTGGCTTTATTATGATCTATAGTTTCCACAGATGTTTTATTTCATCTGTATTTTCTAATCCTAACAGCTGATATATGCCAGTAGCTAACAATTAACCCAGTATAACTGCTATCAAACTATTATATATTAATAATATATTATTTCATTCCATACGTTGTGGTCAGAAATGTACATATACTCCTCATGGGCATGAATGTCATGGTATATTTGGACTTTTAATGACCTCTTTGAAGTGTTCTTTTTCCAGGGTAGAGTGATTGTACAGCATACATCTTTAATAACTTACTAACTGGGTGTGCTTTACACGTTTGTCTTTTGGGGGAATTTTCTAGCAAGTTGTACTTCAACAAGATGCTTTTTGTAGCCATCAACAAGTCTCTGGTGTAATTCTTGCTGGAAATTTGACCACTCATGCCCATGACCAGTGGATGTAAACTTTTGACCACATATGCATACGTCACTGATTCAGATTTGAATAAGTAAGCGGACTTACGGATGGGTAAGGTCTGGAAGGTTTCCGTGTGGCTGAAGTCGCCCTGGCCCTTTCCGTTGACAGCTGCCACTCGAACCTCGTATGTTGTGTTGGGCTCCAGTCCTGTCAGCACCACTGTGGCTGCAGAGACACAGGAACAGACATCGTGTCACCTGGAAGCAAGTGGTGACCATCCATCATGCAGATAGCAAAGCAAGTCATTAAGAAAGGGAGCTGGTTATTTTTCAGAGGGGTTCCAGTGTCATTGGAAGACAAGGAAAAAAGGGGAACTGGCAGCCTGCTGCCTGCTGTTTAGACCTCTCCAACTAGTATCCACCTGTAGGCTCCTGTGCCTATATGACTTCCCCAATTTATTTGCAGGAAGTGTAGATCCCAAACTTTAATAGCTATATTCTGCTGCTATTAAATTATTCAAAATCTCACTTGTCTGACTGAAATATGTTCAATGCTTTATTGACCTGTTAAAACTAACTAGTTTAGACAGTTACGCCTACAATTACAGGTTGGCAAAGCAGGCTTTTATAATAGAGATAGTTGGTGTGATGGGAATAATGGTGCACACTTTTAAAAATTGTGGACTTTTAAAGGAAGGTATTACACACTCTTGAGCACATGAATCCCAAACACTTCTAGAGACTTCCTGTAGAAAAGGTAACTGATGATAACTCCCTCCCCACTACCAAGAACTACCTGGCATTCATCTTTTGTTATTGTTGTTGTTTTCACTGACACTATTAATAGGAACTCTGAACTAATGTAATTGCCAGCCAGTGGTTGGTAGTGAAACATGGGCTCTTGCTGTTGTCCCGTATTTTCTCATAATCCTATTTCAACCTCTTCATTTTCGCTCCAGATTGCTTCGCTGTAGCGGATACCGAGTAGCAAGCTGAAGGGAATTTCGTGCAAGGATTTTTATATTTCCCCCTGATGAGCCACAATCACACTGTATTTCCAACATATCATGTAGGCGCAATACAGTTTGGACTTCACTGCTGATTCATTTCTCTCTGTTTTGTTCTAGAAGGGTCAACATAATAGCTGTTTGCACTTTTTTAATGGTGGTGGCCATTGATGAATTCATACTTCTGACAATTTACTGTACATTTACAGCTGGACCAATCACTGTAACACTCAGGTCTCTCAAGGTTAGCTGAAACAAGAGACCTTAAGATTGAGTTGTATGAAGTACAGTAGATAATAGATCCTGAAGCACAGACATAGGAAAAAAGGAGGGCGCAATCAACCGTTCAAAGAGTTAATAGAAGTATGAAAAAGTTCCTGCAGTCCAAAAGCATCTACATTAAGAAGGGCATTAATTAGACTAGTACTGATACTGCATTTTTCTGGCCTTACTGAGCAGTCATAGAACTTTTTACGCTATAAACTACATGCAAAGTCACGTTTGAAAGCCTTTTAAAGTGTCTGTGTGGTTCAGCAGCTTGCCCAAGGACTCTTTGACATGAAGACTAGAAAAGCCAGGAATTAAACCCCGACATTATGAAACTTCTACCACCATACTTACAACCGTTTAAATTAATCTATTGCACTTGTTTTTTTCTTTATATTGACTTAAATGCATTATTATTGCTTAGTCTGTGAAATATAGAGAGCTAGATCCATGCAATGAAAGTTAGATTTTCTATCTATCTTAGGTTATTTGTTCCAAGACTAAAAGCTTTAACTGTGGTTCTAAAATATAAGGGAGCAACCGCTTGACTCTGCTAAATGATCAATAATGAAAAACATAAGAAGATTTAGAAACTCACCTTCAACAAAGTCTTAGCAAACAGTGTGGTGGAAGAGTACATGTGCCTCTGACTCTAATGAAACTGCAGTAAAATATCAGATAGAATATTAATACGATAGTAACTCGGAGAATTGTGCAATGCGTCACGTTCGTACTTTAAATTACATCTAATATTGAAGAAAACAGGCAACTCATTATCAGACCACATTACAGATTCCTATTTAAATTCTACAGTCACTCGAGCCCATTTACATAACCGTCACAACTCAAAAAATCTGGGAGAGAGTGTGTAGTGTAATGAGCTTGAGTGAAAGTTGTTGTTTTTGTTAGTCTGCACAAATTAAATACTTGAATGGTAATAGGTGCTTTTGCAGTTCTTTAGTCCTGGAACTGAAAACAAATTCTGCAATTTGCAACCGTGCTAGGTTCATTCCAGGCTGTAAGCGGACATTTCAATTTGGGCAGAAGCATTCAAATGAAACGAGGCCAGGCGTCTCATTATATGGAAGGGTTTATTGTGTAAGGATTTTCTGCTGAGGTTATCTGAAATAGCTTCTATGATTATATGACGCCACTTGGTGTGGCTTGTAATTAGTCTGGCTCACTTTAATATTTCTGCTTTTGCATACAGAGCTAAATTTATCTATATTAAATTGACAATCTTGTGCATTGTTCCTTTGTTCTTCTACACTATCTGCTTATATGTGCCTATATGTGATGTATGTATTTTTTTTTAAGTTCACTGCTAAAGCGCTACTTCCTATTTAGTATTCACCTCACTGCATCTCCATACTGTAATTGACTCTGAAATGAGGGGATATTAGTGATAAGCCCTTCAGGTTTGTCAGGCCCGCTTATCACCCGACCATTCGTCCTCTGGCTTTCATTTTCTATCCATCCATCTATCCATCCATCCTTCACCTCATGGTGTACTTTTCACCAACAGGCTCAGAAATCAATTTGCAGTCATAAAGCATAGGAAGAGGAGGAATGCGATCTTTCAGCTCAGACAGATTCTGGCGCTCTCCCCATGACGTGTTTGAGTTTCTTCATGACCCAACAACATCTCAGAGCCAAGGCTTTGAAGGAGCACATGGCAGCTCATGCAATACGGTGGAAACTTGGAGACCGTATTGCATGAGGTGTTAGTTGGTGTATGTGAGGTAGACAGAGAGAAATATTGATTTAAGATAGATAGGATAATCTGGTGTGTTGAAGCATAATCTTTACAGTCTGATAACTAAATTTGAAACTGTGAACAGAAGGAGTCATTTCTATCTTGAAGTTCATGTGCTTTATCAAAGTGGAACTGGTAAATAGCAGTAATTGGTTAAGGGTCAATAGTATATAATCTATGTGAATGTTTTTCATGTATTTAATGTGGGAAAAGAAAAGAAACAGCTTTCTTTATATTAAACTGAGTTTGAGGAGGTCATTTAATTATTTGAGTTTATTGATTAGTTTATCGACTAGATTAAGTTGACAATGCTTTCACAGTAAATTATTTACATTTCTGTTTTTTAATGTATTATTTAGATAATTTAATATTTATGTACTCATCTTTAAAACAGTGAGAATAACTTAACTGTTGTGTGGATCCCTCATATTTACTCACTGACTATATATAAAAGACCCTGAGTCCTTTAATTATTTGTGAATTCTGGATTTGAAGCTTCAACCTGAGCTTGATTGGTTACATTGTAACCCAGGTTCTCTGAGGGGAGAGAATATCGTGCCACTCTATTTATTCTACATCTATGGCACTTGAGAGACGTTGACACAGTAATTCCAAAACATACATGTAGGTGTTGGATTTAGACATAAAGCACTTGCATAGAAATAAACTCCGGCCTCTAGTGTAAAGTGTGTGAAGACTAGAAAGGTGGTATATAAATCCAATTCTACCTTCCTGGTTCCTGTTACTTCGTTTAGAAGTACCGTATTTTCCGCACTATAAGCTATGTATATAGGCTATGTTTACTGACCTCAAACCGATTTTATGTGGTACACGGCGCTCAAAAATCTGTCAAAAAATGTTTTAGTAGGACTTTGCTAAGCTACGAAGCCTGATGGATTGTCTGAGCGTTATAGCTACTAGAGCAGGGCGATATGGCCAAAAATATTTATCACGATATATATTTGAAAATTTGC
>NW_024582716.1:141816-205835 GCF_018398535.1 Haplochromis burtoni
CTCTGTACTGTGCGGGTGGCTGGTGGCTCCCTGCGCACTAAGGGCTCATACACAGGGACAAGGTGCACCAGGTTGCGGTCAGATCTGCCCAGAGGAGGGAGAGGTGATGAACTGTATGCCTCTTCTGCATTGGCATACAGTAAGTCCAGTGTTCTATTGTCTCTGGTTGGGCAGGTCACATCCTGGGTGAAGGTGGGAAGCGTGGAGTCCAGTGAGACATGATTAAAGTCCCCTGATATTATGAGAGGGGCTCTCGGAGATTGTGTTTGCAGTCTGCTGACCACTGAGTGGAGAGAGTCACAGGCTGCATCCGCATTGGCTGAGGGGGGGGGCATACGCTACGAATGTGCCCAGCCACATTATTAATGAAGGAAAGAAAAAAACTATAAAGCATTTAAAATGTTTATACATTATGCAGGCAATACATCCCATTGTTGGTGGGATATTTCAGTCTAGAACAAAGAGCCAGAAAGACTGACTGTTTGACTGACTCAGATTTCCACTCCCATCAGCTGATAAGAAGCAAGCACCAGCTGATGGCACCGCTGATACCCTCATACACATCCTACTACCCAAGCTACTGAATTTGCTCCTAGCTTTTCAAGCAGCTTTGCAACCCACCTCCACAAAAGCTCATTGTTTTCATGCTGTGTGTGAATGATCAGCCATTCATGTCATTCATACCAGCTCTGACCTGTGCTGCAATGTAGTGGGGGAGGGAATTCTTGTGTTGGAGGGTGCACACTGCCAAACAGCAGATACTGCAGAGGGATAAAAAAAAAAAGTCTTCTAGCGTGAGTAATTTGACTAATGTAACAAAACAAATGGGAGGACCTCAGAGTACAGAGGCAATTGTCTTAATATTTATGGACCTAACTCTGACATTTACACAGCAATAACCAACTACACTGAATGTATTTTTGATCAAAGATAAATGGCACAGTGCCACCGTAATAAAACTAAAGACAGACATTGTAAAAGATTATTTTTCTATATTTGGTAAGCTTTCAAGGGTTATTTAGGAGAGATGTAATAATTCAGCTTATACAACGCCTGAGAGGAGCCTGTGTACTTTAATTTTAGGTGAAAAGATAGGACATTAAAAACATAACATTTCTACTCATGCAGATTAAAAGTGCAGGAGCTGTGTTAGTCTTTTCTTTTAGCTGGAACAGACAGGAACAGAATCTATTCTGCGCAGGATGAGGATAGATATATTAAGAAATGGCCACAATGTCAGGTTTCTGTAAGTAATTTCTATTGTACATCATTTCTTTGCTAGTTTTCCCTCCTTTGTGTCACCCATGTTTAGTGTGCAACACCTTAGCCTTCCTTGATTCCTAGTTTGTTTAATTGCTTGAGTTCTGCTTTTTTAAAAAAAATCCAGTTCCATATTTTTTTATCTGTTTATATAGACACTGTGTTTTGCCTGCGTGCCGCTCCACCTGTCTCCCTGTGCATGACCACTACCTCATTGTGGGTTAAATATTTGGATTATTGGACTATAAATCCGTTCTCCTGCTGTTGCCTCCAAGATTGTTCTAGAACTGGGTGGCAATAAGCAGTGTCCATCTTTGTTCTCCTTGATATTAAGCTCACTGCAATAAATGCTTCTGCGTAAGACCTCTGAATATATTTCCTGCACAAATAAACCTTGACTCTAAAAACTTCCTGACATCACTGCCATATTAAACCTAGCCGACTCTAGACTCTAGCAATTTAATAGACAGCAACTTATTTTATTTTCAGGTAAGTTGCCACATCACTTGCCTGCATCACTTGTCCTTGGATATGTTTTTGATGTGACTCAAGGTGTTTTGGTTGTATTAGTGATTCTCACTTAAAACATCAATGCAAAATTCAGAACAGTTTGACTCACTACAAACACACTTCCACCCTCAGATTCTTCTATCAGTTTATGATCGAGCTTTGAAGACAGTGTATTCTACATAAGGTACGTCTCAAATATTCGTTAAGAACACAAACATGTTCACAGTGTGTTTTCTTGCGTGTGCCTGAGTGTGTGTTGTGCTGAATTGTAAGAGTCACAAACTCTTCTAAAACCTACTGTTTCCTGCAAGACGACATTTTTGGTCAGCTTTTTGCTCACTACTTTTTTCTTCCTTAGCTAGAGCAATTCAATCTGCACTAAAGATAATTAGACTGCACTATTGTGTATTAGCCCTCGCTACCGTAAATTAGGGAGTACTTCAGTTAAATTGCGAGGGGTATGGTAAATCAGCCAGCACTATTTGAGATTAGGCGAGGCTGAATAGGGGTTGGGAGTTGTAGTGGAATTTATCTTCCTGAGAATTGCAAATAAGGCTATTACCATTAGTAGAGAGGTAGAGGGTTACAAAGTAGTTGAATGGCTGGAGTTACTGGGAGAGCGGTTATTGAAAAGGTGCAGGGTCCCTGAGACGTCCACATGTTCTGGTCTTGAAATTGAGTTGCTAGCCTCATTAGCGCATTAGTGGCAGTTCTGCAGACTCACCTGCCTGGGCCAAAATGAACTCCTGGTATCGAACTCCAATGTTGTTTCTGGCCGTGCAGTTGTAGCGGCCAAAGTCTCTGTCGGACATAGGAGTCACCTGGACGCAGATAAACAATACAGTCGATCACAATTCATATTAAAACTAAAGATTTCACTTGGACTTTTCTGCTTTCGCTCCAACTGTGCTCGATATATAACTGTGCTTTATATACTAAACATGCACTGAATAATATGTGTTTTTGGTGTTCATAGGACTGATTTGAAACAGAATTATACTGATATGCTTTGGCATGACCTTAAAAACACCTTCCAGTGGGGCTGATTTGAGACAATTCTGCAAAAACGAGAGGATCAAAATCTTCCACAGCCTTATGAAAGACTTGAATGCTTGATTGCCGTTCTTGCTGACAAGATAACCAGTTATTAGGTTTGGGGGGTGATTACTTTTTCACACAGGTCCATGTAGATTTGGATAACAACTTTTTCTGTAATAAATGAAATCATTATTTAAAACTGAGTATGGGTGTCTAGTTTTCATGACTTCTTCAGTTAAAAGCATCCTTTATGACAAACTATTCACAATGACCACCACTGGGGTTTCGCTTACTTCCATTAAACTGGGATGCCAATAGAAACATCAAAATCTGAATTTTGTCAAATTTTTGAAAACTATATCAGTGTGAGTAACTCTTCATAAAGAGCCATCAGAATTTATTTTCTTTTTAAACTCATTAAACTACAGGTCTGTCTTTCACTGTTGTTTTTATTGTTTATTTAATTGTTTTTTTCCCTTAAAGAAGAAAATTCAATTCATTACAAAAAACTCCATTTCTTTTGCACCTCTGTTTGATAAACCACACTGACAGAGTCATTATTAAACTTTCAAACACATTTTTTGTCTCGTGACCCTAAACCTAACCTGGCTGCCACCGGAGGACTTGAACTCACCTCCAGCACAGACTTGCCCTCGGCGCTGTGCACCCTCATGTTGGCGGTTCCCTCTGTGGAGATAGTGAAGCGCTCTCGCCTCCACAGCATGGTGGCAGGTGGGTTGGACATCACGTCGCAGCTGATGTTCACCGGATTTCCCTCCCATGAATAATAAACGGTGTGGTTGGTCAGGAACTTTGGTATATCTAAACAAAACAGAGTAACGTCACTTCTTGCACCCACCTCGTTTACATGGAAAAGGAGCTTTTTTTAAAAAAACTAAAACAAGACCTGAATTGCTAAAAGAGTAATTGCTGGTGTGTCTGGAATTTGTGGCAGCCAATTAAACACTCAAATCAAAGGTGGAGCTGTGCTGGATGATCAAAGATGTAAAAAAATAAATAAATAAATAACTTGCTGAGGCTTCACCTTAAAGAGAAGACAGGGGGGAAAGCATTTAATTGCTGCTTCCTCAACTCCTTCGGCAGTGTAAAAAAAGAAAAACTTAATTGAAGCTACCTCACGCTATGGGTGGGGGTCTCCATTGCGATCGTGCCCCCCAAGAATAGGAATAAAGCATGCAAACAGAAGCTCATTGGCGCCGGCAAATAGAAAGGGCAGTAATGGACGACTGCGGCGGCGAGCTGTTGTGCGGATTTCTTTCGGCCCGGTCGGCCCCGCTCAGTCGGAGAGGCATTATGGTTGTTTTATGCTCGCTTGCAGGATTCCATTAAAGAGATTGATGCCTGGCTCTCTGTCACAGCCGAGGACGTGTTATCCCCCTGCAGCCTGCAGTGACTTAGTAAATGAGTTCATTAGTTCGGTGGCAACGGCTGGCTCAGCCCCTCCACACTCACAGCCTGTGTCTCTGTGCAGAGCGCGGGAGCGAGTTGTCAGCTGTGGCTCCAGCAAAACAAGTTTGCAGTGTAATGACAGCAACTTTGCTTCACGGTTAGAGAGTGGGTGCATGAATTTGGGATTGTTTTTTTGCTACAAGTTTTTCCTAAAATGTCAACTTTTCAGGAACCGTGCAAAACAAAATTTTGAGGGGAATCCGTGAACTCAAAAAGTCACCTCAGTATGAAAAGGAGAAAATTGGTTTGCATGTGACAACACAGATATGGTCTTCATTTTTCCCTCGCTGTCTCTTTGGATATATTTGTTTGCCTGGCCTAGCTCTTTGTTGTTCCTCTGAGCTTCAAGGTGGAATCAATTGCTACCCAAAGAAAAAGGAAAAAAAAACCTCCACTGAGCCTCGCTACTAATGAACCTAATCATTCTGAGGCCAAAATGGAGATCTTTGCTTCAGAGCTCATTAAGCAGGGGAGAGCCCGCCCCAAATAACCCCAAACAACCAGCACTGAGGAATGGATGCACTCGTTGGGAAGTAGCAGAGCTGTCAGCAGGAGAAAAAAAGAAAGGCGATGCATGATATCCTCTCACTAATTAACCCTTCTGGAGGCAGTGTGCGTGGTGGGTGACTTGTTTATAATGATATAATACATTTCAGAGAGGGAAAAAAAAGATGAAATAGCCAGACTACAAAAAGAATTATTAGAACTGAGCGTGAGTGAACTTTTGAACTCTGCTTAAATGTGTTTATGTGTCCCATTTCCACAGCAAGGACCGCAAAGAGCCGATAGAAAGGCAGAAAGGAGAAGCTTGTAAGAGGCTGTAACAGGTGACCAGGGCTCTGCAAAAACAACACTCCTCTGCATTTTACCCACAGGCAATGTTAGGCAACTTGTTGTTTGAATATCTCCAGTTCTTGGAAGCCTGCTGTGGAGTGCATGTGCACTCTAACAAAAAGTGCGTGAATGGCGTCTAATGGGCGCGCTTACATTCAATGTCCAGGAACATGCTCTTCTGATGACCTCCGATCCTGCTGAGCGCCTCGCAGTCAAATCGACCCAAGTCGGAGAGCCTCACGCCGCTGATGGTCAGCACCGACTTGCCGTGACGCCCACGAACTTCAAACCTCCCATCCTGGCTCTGAGGACACAAACACAACAATAATTTTAAACTCAAATCCAAATGTAACAGACAGCTTAAATGGCAGAAGTTTCAAGTAGTAAAGACAGCATATGTACTAGTAATCCCAATAAGCCTATAGCTTAAGCTTCAAACTGTTCTAAATGCTTCATTTCAGACAGTTTTCTTTCTACTCTTGGATCTGTATAATGTCATAAAGTAGGATATCTTTTTATGTGGTCATTTCAGACACACACGTCTGGCTGAGATCACAGAAATCATAACCACATGCTGATCAAACCTTCTGTTTGGGAGTGACGACGTGTCAAAAGAGAGTTCAGTTCAAGCAAAACAGAGAATGGAAATAAAACCAAACGCCCCAAAGGAAAAATACAGCAGGTCGTCTTTTCACTCTCTGACTTTTTCCCAAACAAGACACGGATTGCCTACTTGGTCTCTTCTTACTGACAACAATAAAACCTGTACTGGAGACACACACTGGGTCTCAAGTTATTGGACGTTAACTGGAAAACTGCCACCGCTTCAATATACTACCCACTATACTACAAGTTAATCCTTGTCTTAAATATGTACAAGGTCCTCAATATGCTATACTCATTGTCCAGAAATATTGAATTTTATTCAACATAGTAAAACTTGAAAAAAAAAATGTAAAAAAGTAAAATAAACTGTAGAAACACCTTTCAACTGTTATGAGTATCGAGACTTTATAGTTTGTCCACCAGAGGGCACTCTCGACAAATTTTCTGATGGAAACGTGTTTGAAAGGCTGTAAACCAGGGGTGTCCAACTCCAGTCTTCGAGAGCTGCTGTCCTGCAGCTTTTGGATGCCTTCCTACTGCAACACAGCTGAATCAAATGATTGGATTACCTCTTCAAGTTTGCCATCAAGTTTGGCAAAGGCCTGATAACGAGCCATTCAATTGATTCAGGTGTGTCGGAACAAGAATGTGTCTAGACTTGGATGAACAAATAATGGCAAACAAGTACACAAATTAAATACACATAGCAAGTGTTAGGGAAATGTTATTTATGTTTCATGTATCTGGAAGAAGAAAATATCCTTGAGTATCACAATATTGGAATTTAAATCAGCAAATATAAGTACCGGTATTGAAAAACTTATATCAGTCAGAATTTACAGTGGGGCAAAAAAGTATTTAGTCAGCCACCGATTGTGCAAGTTCCCCCACTTAAAATGATGACAGAGGTCAGTAATTTGCACCAGAGGTACACTTCAACTGTGAGAGACAGAATGTGAAAAAAAATTCCATGAATCCACATGGTAGGATTTGTAAAGAATTTATTCGTAAATTAGGGTGGAAAATAAGTATTTGGTCACCTCAAACAAGGAAAATCTCTGGCTCTCACAGACCTGTAACGTCTTCTGTAAGAAGCTTTTCTGTCCCCCACTCGTTACCTGTATGAATGGCACCTGTTTGAACTCATCATCTGTATAAAAGACACCTGTCCACAGCCTCAAACAGTCAGACTCCAAACTCCGCCATGGCCAAGACCAAAGAGCTTTCGAAGGACACCAGGAAAAGTATTGTAGACCTGCACCAGACTGGGAAGAGTGAATCTACAATAGGCAAGCAGCTTGGTGTGAAAAAATCAACTGTGGGAGCAATCATCAGAAAATGGAAGACATACAAGACCACTGATAATCTCCCTCGATCTGGGGCTCCACGCAAGATCTCATCCCGTGGGGTCAAAATGATCATGAGAACGGTGAGCAAAGATCCCAGAACCACACGGGGGGACCTGGTGAATGACCTGCAGAGAGCTGGGACCAAAGTAACAAAGGTCACCATCAGTAACACACTACAACGGCAGGGAATCAAATCCCGCAGTGCCAGACGTGTTCCGCTGCTGAAGCCAGTGCATGTCCAGGCCCGTCTGAAGTTTGCCAGAGAGCACATGGATGATACAGCAGAGGATTGGGAGAATGTCATGTGGTCAGATGAAACCAAAGTAGAACTTTTTGGTATAAACTCAACTCGTCGTGTTTGGAGGAAGAAGAATACTGAGTTGCATCCCAAGAACACCATACCTACTGTGAAGCATGGGGGTGGAAACATCATGCTATGGGGCTGTTTTTCTGCCAAGGGGACAGGACGACTGATCCGTGTTAAGGACAGAATGAATGGGGCCATGTATCGTGAGATTTTGAGCCAAAACCTCCTTCCATCAGTGAGAACTTTGAAGATGAAACGAGGCTGGGTCTTCCAACATGACAATGATCCAAAACACACCGCCCGGGCAACAAAGGAGTGGCTCCGTAAGAAGCATTTGAAAGTCCTGGAGTGGCCTAGCCAGTCTCCAGACCTCAACCCCATAGAAAATCTGTGGCGGGAGTTGAAAGTCCGTGTTGCTCGGCGACAGCCCCAAAACATCACTGCTCTCGAGAAGATCTGCATGGAGGAATGGGCCAAAATACCAGCTACTGTGTGTGCAAACCTGGTAAAGACCTATAGTAAACGTTTGACCTCTGTTATTGCCAACAAAGGTTATGTTACAAAGTATTGAGTTGTATTTTTGTTATTGACCAAATACTTATTTTCCACCCTGATTTACGAATAAATTCTTTACAAATCCTACCATGTGGATTCATGGATTTTTTTTTTCACATTCTGTCTCTCACAGTTGAAGTGTACCTCTGGTGCAAATTACTGACCTCTGTCATCATTTTAAGTGGGGGAACTTGCACAATCGGTGGCTGACTAAATACTTTTTTGCCCCACTGTACTCAACTGTCTATCACAATAGCATAATTTAAAGTTAAATGTACTTCATTTTATGATAAAGTTTATAATAAATAACCTCAGAAAAAATATAAATATAAAATATAATTACAAATGGTCAATTAAGACTATTTGCACACATCTCTTACATGATCGAGAGAACACATTTTTTTTGTTTTGACCCAAACATCACACGGTTACATGAAAGCTGTTTATATCAACATCTGAACAACATCAAGTCCACCTCCAAAGCTGCATGGCGACCTGTTGCTCGCTACACCAAATCACACACCAATAGGGACCAAACATGGATATGAAACCAATATGAAATATTAACTACCTCACTACTATACACTGTTGGGATCATTAAAGATGAATAATGATATGAGTCTATGAGAGTCTATAAGACTGGCTCTTTTCTATATTTAGAAAAATACAGCATAGATTCAGAATTTAAACAAGAATGGATAAACTATATATCACAATATGTGGTAAACAAGTATACCTTAATATTAATTAGTTAAAATAAAAATGAAAACTTACATCAATTATAGTCATCGGCACTAATTTAGTGGTTTGAATTAGTTTGAGGCAGCACATAAAAAATAAACAGAAGTGAGCATATGAAAAAAATATAAATGCAAACAAGAATTCAAGCCTAAGAAAATCAACTTTTTAAAAATCCCATAAGTATTTATTTGCTGACCAGACTTAAAAGAAAACAGTATTATGCCGTTAAAATACAGAAGATGCTTCAGAATATCAGTTAGTTTTAACAAACAGCCTTGATAAAGAAAATATTCGCAAAGAGGCAAAATATGTGCCGCTTTCTGAGGGATTTGTTGGTTGCAAAAAGAATCCAGATCTCTTTGTTTCACTCTGATGATCTTAGAGAAGATTTTAACAATGCTGTTCAGACTGTTGCGAGGCTGTGAACCCAGCTGATAAAAGAAAAACTCAAAAGAGTCAACGCTGCAGTGTCATCAGAAATTGTAATCAAGACTCTGTTCTCCTGAGTGCTTCTGCATCCTTCAGTGTATGTAATAAAAAAGTAAGCAGTACTAGATGTATCCTTGCATACACAGAGAGCCTGTGGACAATCCTATGGGGTCAGAGAGACGGTCATTTGCTTCCTGCTGTAATGGTTTTAGATGTTGTTCTTTAATGTTTTATTGTTTTATTGGCTCGCTCTAATCTGGCCAGGGGGAAAAAGTTGAAAATTAGCCATTCTGCCAGCACTTGTAGCTTTACAGTAACGCTGAATAATGTGCATTTTTAAAATACAATTTAAAACATATACAGTCTCTCTTAGCGAGTTGAAACTCAGGTGATGGAATAAAGCCAGAAATGAAGGTCAGCTTCTAGCTGTGAGCTCTGTTTGAAACTTCCAGACAGAACGGGGATGCTAAATCTGGAGAGGATAATAGGTCCAACCGTGAATATGATACTATTTTTCATTCATGGTTATGTAAAACTGGAGAAATGACAAAGCAGAATCCAGGAAGGCTTCGGGTCTGTCGCCAACTAATTTAGAGAAGGTTGTTGGTCCAACTTTGTTCTTGCCACCGAGTGGCGACCCCTTGATCCATTTTGACACCTCCCTTTGCAGGCAATCGTCACTTGTCACAAAGAGTCAGGGTTAATGCAATAAACTGTCGATTTATTACAAGGTCATTACATCTGTATGAAGACAGATGGTATCAATTTGAAGCAACGGGTCAATTACGGCAGACGAGGCTATCATTCCAGTAATCGACATTCCCCCGTAATGAGAAAAAACACCTCAGGAGCATCCCCGCTGCAGACATGATACGGCCATAAGCCTTCAGACTGTTGCCATCAGATAACCTCCGTGACCCCAGAGAAACTACTTTTCAGTGATGCTGCCTATGGATGCAGAGTTGACACAATAGAGACCCGCAGCAGAGGATTTGAAGGTCACAGACAATAGGCAGAAGAACCGTTTCAAACATTGTTACCTTCCATCTCCGTTTCGGCTGATTTCGAAGATAATTTATCTCCTGTTGACACAGAGAAAGACTCTATATCTTTGTGTTATGTGAAATTATATATCATCGCAACATTAACACTTGCACAGGAAACACAAGTTTGATTCATTATTGCTACTTCATGTCATGAAGTTTGCTGACATTTATTTGCACATAAGGTATCGCCATGAATAGGAAACACAGCTTTAGTTGAGCTCTTATTATTCATAGAGGCTTGGTGTGCTGGAGGGTATTTTTAATGCAAGTACCCGCCACACCACATATGACACATTATGATAGCGATCTCTCCCAGCCTCTTGAAGCCTCCGTGCACAAAAAAGACACAGCAGCAGCAGATTATGATTGAGCTATCACTGCTAAGTAACACTGAAATGGCACACTGAAATAGACCCACATAATCACCAGTGCTATGGGTTGTGTAGCTGCTTGTAGCAAGACAACAAAGGGATCATGATCAGGGACATGTCTGAGGGGTGAAAGACTGGTCAACAAATGCACTGACACATTTAAAGAAGCTTGGGATTGAGATGAATGTTAACCAACCCAAAGTCATGATACCACTCCAAACTTTCATGCATCATTGCCAACTAATTAGTCAATTAATAGTAAAAACTAGAAGAGATGGTTTTTGGCTCCAGGCTTAATTTAAAATGGGGTTCCAGTTAGTATTGAAGATGTGTTACTAATAAAGGAATTATTAGAATTTGTGAAAAAAAAGGAGCGGGAAATCTGAGGCTGAAAGTCAAATTGAGTTTCTATTAAATCTGTTTAGTAGATGTTTATGCCACAGGGCTTTGCAGGCTTTTGTAGCGATAACTGGAGGATAAAAAAATAATAATCCTGTGGCCATACAGAACTATACAGAACATATGTTCTGTGTTTTGACAGTTTGTGTTTTCAGTTAGTTATCTTCAGGTACTTAGCCACAGCTCATTTGACACAAATTAAGGCTATATATGCAACACATTTTGATATTGACCGACGTAATCTTACTTACTTGCAGCAGCACAACAGAGCGATGACATAGAGGATTGTGATCAGGGACACATTTAAGGGGAAGTTTTAAAATGTCTGGCTAAAAAAATAGAACACTATTAGCTTAACTACAGCAGTTTAATTTCTGATTAGTCCGTTTATACATTTAAGTCCACAGAATTTGTACAATTACACTTTTACAAACAAGAGTTTTACAAACAAGCTTACGATGTTCCCCTTCTGGACACACAGCGAGGATGTCAGGACCAGTGTTGGGTAAGTTACTTTAAATTAGTAACTTAGTTACATTACTAGTTAGTTCTATCAAAAGTAACTCAGTTACTTCAAGTTACTCGTTACTTTCAGAGTAACTAGTTACTAGGGAAAGTAACTTTGGTTTTACTCAGAATTCTCTTGTTAATGTGTTGCTTCCGTAACTGGATACCCAGCAAGACGGCCAGTCTTCTAGCTTGCTTACTTGCCACAAGTGCACTGTGCCACCTACCAATAGAATGGAAAAAATAATGTGCACATTTCCACGAGAGAAATCCCACGCCTGATTCTATCCTAGCCTGCTTTTTACATCCAACAGAAAAACTGCAGTCGTGGTGCTTTCGATTGTACTCAGAACTCGGAAATTCTGCCTTCTGAATAGGAAGATGTAGGTAACACCAGACTGCAGATGAGCTGCATACAGAGCTGGACTGGGATAAAAAAAATCGTCCCGGGCATTTTAACTAGAGACCGGCCCACCATTATAGGAAAAATCATAAAGCCTTTGAATGAAAATAAACACTGTTGTGACAGTGATGTACACTGTTCTGATGGTATATACGTATCAATCTATCAATTGTTTGTTGCAAGACTCAGATAATTATTTTTTTTAAAAGTGAGATATTTTAAATGAGAATAAGAAAGAAAAGTATTTCCTTTTGCCCCCCTCTCCCTGTTAATGCCCTACATGCCCCCCTGGCCACACTTTGCTAGATCCGCACCTGCACAGTTACCAGCTGTCAGCTACTTAGGAAGCACGCAGTACGAAAAAGTCAGCATAACGAAAATAAACTCCACCTAAACTTGGTTCATATCTGACCCAGATGGACTGCAGGTTATAACTTCTTACCTGAAGTTCAGTTCACCTGACACTCTCGGACCAGCGGCCGCTTCGGGTCTCTCCTCTTGCCTCCCTTTTCCTTCATCCACCTGCTGGCCTCCACCACTTGCTAATGTTATTGAATCTGTGGAAGCTCCGCGATAGCCACCAAACGAAGTAATGAATAACGAGCCTATCTAAATCCCAGTAACGAGTAACGCGTTCCCGGTTTTGGCATAATAACTAGTTACCGTGCTCGTTACCACAATAATAACATAGTTACTGTAACGCGTTACTTAATAACGCGTTAGTCCCAACACTGGTCAGGAGTCACTGCAGCCACTGCTGTTTTTATTCCACCTACTGGCAACCATGTGAACCTCACCAGTCTTATTTTTCTAACAGTACATGTCTTCAGCATTACCAGTGAATAACTGTGGAACAACCTTTGACGATTACTAATACTTTAATACTTTGAACTCCTTTGTAGACAATGACTGCCTAAAGTCTATAACCCATGGACATCCCAATGCGATGGTGTACAAAACTGACAAATAGACAAAACTTTTAAAAAAGTGTTATTATCAAAAAACACAGGGATCTGAATGCATATCACACATATATGTAAAAAGCACACTTCAAGTTCATATGTAATGCTAAAGTAATTTCTAGGAGAAGGTGAGCCGTAGCCCCAGGCTATATCTACAGTAAATGACAGCTGAGCGTAGTCAGAATTTTTCTAATAGGACACAATAATATTTGACAACTTCTGTGATGAGGTGGCCCGCCATTTCTACTTACAGCACTTTTTCAAATGAGAAAAAAATATACTTTTTCGCCCTGCACACATAGCCCTAAATTGCATTACTGTTTCATCATGTGATTTTTTTGGCAAAATTATTTGTACAGCCCCCTGGATGGTCACATAAAAAATAATAAGCCTAAACATAATACTTCCACATATAGCTTTAGTTTAACATAGCACACAAACCCAAGGCTCATGGGTGAGTTTGAGTTTGAGCCTTTCATCCACCAAAACCTCTTCTTCATGTGGACTTTGTTGATCTATATGACTTACAGGTCTAGCTGCGCTTTAGTACTCCGCCTCACCACCCGTATATTACATTTGTAGCCATAGAAACTAGAAAAAGGGAGGTTTAGTTTAAATATGTTCCTTTTTTTGAGGCCATCACCCTTCTTCTGTTTTATGTCTGCATTGCTAAAATCTTGCAGGACTCCTGCATATGCCCATTTGCATTTTTCTATATTCCAATCTACTTGCATGTTTGCATACTGAGTGTGTATTTGTGTGTACCTTCATAGATTTCCCCAGTAAATCAATGCACATCCTGCCCCTTCTACTGCCCTCCTGTCACAACGCCCCCCCCCCATCTCCCCACCTCAGGTAATACTCATTATGTGTCTAAGCCCCATAAGCCTCGGCCCTGAAGCCCCCTCTTCTGAATCACACACTCTTTATGTTGTCGCTCACAGACTGCTTGGACATTATCCTGTTTAGAATGGCTTATCTTTGCTCTTATCATCGCAATACTATCAACCAATGAGGTGAAGCGGCGTTTAAAGGCTCGGATCTGGTCTCTTTGTGCTGCCACTGCAGACTTTGCTTGTTTGCCTCGCCAGCTGAGGTCAATGGGATTGAGAGTGTGTGTGTTGAATAGGAATGCTGAGGGGGAAGGAGAGGAAATCTTCGAGGAGAGAGCTTCTGAGTCAGGAAATTACTTGCTAACACTGCCGCCTCCCCGCAATCCATCCACCCGCCCCCCCATCTCTGCCAACTGACAGGGTCTGTGTCTAGAGACGAACTCAGCCCCCAAAGCACAGCCTGTTTGATATGCAGCTCAGTCGGACGGCGAGGCGAGCGGCCAGAAGCAAACACAGCAGCGACATGCACGCCCATGAACTGCACATACGTGTTGCTGCAACGGCACACTCACTGCAGGTACTCTGCGCACACGAGCAGCAAACAACATAAAGACATATAAGTAAAAAGAAAGAAGGGAGTTTAAAAGGATGGGGGAGATGACTAGCGAACAAACGGGTAGGCATGAGCAGGCATAAAAGGGGCAGACACATATGAAATCCTGTCTATAACTGATCCATAATTTCACAATAAAAACCAGGCATGTCATGTGCCACATCAAACACATGAAGCTATATCTGAAATGCAATCTCTCAAATGGAATTCTGGAGCGTGTTCCAGTGTTATTTCAGTCCAATTGTTGGAGAGTTTTCAGATATTAAAAATGTCAGCTTTAAATGTCAGCGAGGCTGGAAACACAGCTAGTCTAATTCTGGCAAGTGCAGCTAATTCTAACAGTTGGGTGCTGGGGCTGAACACGGGGGTCTTCATATTTGCACAACTGTAATGATTACTGCATCACCTCAACCTCAAGACAACAACAAAATGACATTTAATAATGGCTTCTTGGTTGAAGGAAATGGAGGCCAACGAGGGGTTTCACATGGGATGCGACAGGAAATGATTTGCTAGACACTGCTATTATCTATTTTTGGGTGTTGCAGTGACTGAGGGCCTGCACTGTCAGGCAAGAGACTTCAGGCTTAACCCTGATGTCTTACTGGCCAACAGTGGTTCATTTCTTTCTGAGTACAGTGCCTCTGTAACTTGAGAGACTGGAGAAGTTATCTTTGAGATAACATGTTAACTGACTGATCAATTGTCTTTGAAAATAGCTTCAAAATTCCTTGAAGAGAGTAAGAGGCTTTTTAGTTTTTAGAGACCAAAACCTTTTGGCTTTCTCTGATAAGCGTCAGTGAGGGAAAATGTCTCAGAAAGGGTGGAACGTTTGTGCTTGATGCCACCAATTTCAGAGCAACTCCATTGTTATTTAGGGCCTATTACAGCAATACGGGTTTGAGACACAGACTCATTGGCACTAAGGCCTGTTGACCCTGCAAGATTTGAAAGAAGGGCTGCTGAAGGAATTCTACCGTATTGCTAAAAAGTCTTGAGTCACCCTTTATTTCTTCATATTTTGCTTGGAGTTGGAAAGAGGTGCATGGATTTATTGAAACATTGGGAAAAATATATGGAAATACAGTGTATGAGGCAAAAACAGAGTTTGTACAAGTCTACAATCTTAAAAGTCAATATTTGGTGTGACTGTCTTTATTCTTTAACACAGCCTAGACTCTTTAAAGTTGAAATGTATTCATCACACATCGCTTTGAAACTGACACACGCTTACAGATGTTCCAGAAATCAGTTGCTAAGGTAACCTACCAATATAATTACTACAAGGTCATATGTTAATCAACAGTACTCATTATTCTCACTGGTAGTTGCTTCAGCCTCTCACTCGGGAGTTGAGAAAATTTATGTCAAGTGCAACCTACTTTCTACAGTATCGGGTCACCATATTGCTTCCAGTGTGTACGCAGCTTTAGAAAAGCTTTCTTGTCATTTCTTCAGGAATAGTTCTCCAGGCTTCTTGAAGGACATTCAAAGCTCTTCTTTGGATGTTTCTGCCTTTTGTTCTGTTCTCTTTCAAGATGATCCCACACTGCTTCACTAATGTTGAGGTTTAGGATCTGGGGAGGCCAATCCATGACTGACAGTGTTCTACTGTCTGTTCTTCTATCCGGGTATGTTTTTACAGCATTGGCGGTGTGTTTGGGATCATTGTCATGCTGAAAAGTAAAGCTGTTTTCCAGACACTTTCTAGATGGCATTGTATGGTGGATTATGGTGGATTCTCAGCTCATAATTCCATCAATTTTGACAAGATTTCCAACACCACTGGCTGAAACGGAGGCCCAAACCATGACTGTGCCTGGGACTTTGTTTTTCTTCCATATATCCGTTTTTTTAAGGACACACTGCAAACCATGCTTTTGGCTAGTAGCTCTTTGGAAATCAAGTTTTTAGTATTTTCCATTGTATGACAGGCTGACCATAACAAAGATACAATTTAATTTTTTTTATCTTGTCTATTATGTGCAGGCATAAGACTGGTTCAATCCATGAGCTAAGTGCCTGTGTGTGTTTGAATGATTCGTAGGCCGGTGTTAAGTGGCTTAACCCCAAAAAGTTTTTTTCCAGGTATAAGAAGTGGACTAAAAACGCCTGAAAAAGCAGCAAATGTCTAAATCTTTGAAAGGCCATCGAAAAGCCTAAGAGAACTAGTGCTCAAGACCCCCTAAAAAAAAGAAAGAAAAAACACTCAAAAAACCCACCAAAAAACAAGAATGTATGGCTCCTTCGAAGCAAAATATAATGAAATGGGCGGTCATTCAAGACTTTAGCGCAGAACTATACTTTTATACTTTTTTATTTTCTTCAAAGATTGCTGAAAGAATAAGGCTATATCTGTCGTATACATCCATAAAGTTACTGTATTTTCACGACCATAAGGCGCACTTAAAAGTCTTAGATTTTCTTCAAAAAGTACAGCGCGCCCTATAGCGCAGTGCGCCCTGTGTGTTGTAAGGAGGACGTAGTAGAGAACACCATGAGAACGCTAAAGGGTGAAGTGTGGGCGCAACCCTGAAAATGGCAAAGAGACACGCTTATGAAGCACAGTTTAAACTGAAGGCCATCAGCTACACGGAGGAACATGGAAATCGAGCAGCGGCGAGAGAATTTAAGATTAACAAATCGATGGTTCGCAAATGGAGGAAGCTAGAAAACAAGCTCCGGCAGGTCAAGAAAACGCAGCTGAGTTTCCGCGGACATAAGGCGAGGTGGCCCGAGTTGGAGGAAAGACTTGAGCGGTGGATTATCGAGCAAAGAACGAGCGGGAGAAGCGTTTCGACGGTCACCATTTGGCTAAAAGCAGTTTCACTAGCTGAAGAGATGAACATTGAACATTTCCAAGGAGGTCCGTCTTGGTGCTTTCGTTTTATGAAACGGTGCCATTTTTCCATCCGGACCAGGACTACGGTAGCGCAGCAACTTCCAGCGGATTATAAGGAAAAGCTGGCCATCTTCCGCTCCTACTGCAGCAAACACATCGACGACAAACACATCCAGCCCAGCCACATCACAAACATGGACGAGGTCCCGCTCACTTTTGACATCCCAGTGAGTCACACTGTGGAGAAGAAGGGGACCAGCACGGTAGCGATACGCACAACGGGGTATGAAAAGTCGTCTTTTACTGTTGTGCTTGGCTGCCATGCTAATGGACAGAAACTGCCGCCTATGGTGATTTTTAAGCGAAAGACTTTGCCTAAAGAGAAGTTTCCAGCAGGAATCATCATTAAGGCAAATGAAAAGGGCTGGATGGATGAGGAAATGATGAAAAAGTGGCTGAGGGAGGTGTATGTAAGGAGACCAGGTGGTTTTTTCCACGCATCACCATCGCTCTTAATCTGTGACTCTATGCGTGCCCATCTCACAGCCGATGTGAAAAAACTAGTGAAACAAATGAACTGTGAGCTTGCTGTCATTCCAGGAGGCCTGACAAAGGAACTCCAACCACTGGACATCGGTGTGAACTGCCCATTCAAAGTAAGGCTGCGAGCGGCCTGGGAGCGATGGATGACCAATGGAGACCACAGTTTCACCAAGAGTGGAAGGCATCGCCGGGCGAGTTACGCCACAATTTGCCAATGGATTGTAGATGCCTGGGCTAATATGTCTGCTGGCACTGTTGTTCGAGCTTTCGCAAAAGCCGGCATCATTTCCGAGGAGCCGCACGGCACGGAAAGTGACTCTGACGGTGAAGACAGTGAACTTAGCATGTTTGATGGAGATTTAGCGCAGCTGTTCAATTCAGACACAGAGGATGAGGACTTCGATGGGTTTGATTGATGATAAAAATGTGAGTACCAAACTTTGTTTTGCTCCTGCTTTATTTTTAAATATGCACACTTGTATGCTTGTGTGTTGTTGATGATGACGATTACCGGTAATAGAAATGTGAGTAAGGTACCGAACTCAGGTTTGCTCCCGCTTTATTTTTAAATACGCATACGGTACTTGTATGTGCCCTATAATCCAGTGCGCCTTATGTGTGTGTTAAATACAGTAATGGCACACATAACTGAGACTGCGCCTTTTAGTACAGTGCATCTTATGGTCGTGAAAATACGGTAATAAAATGTGCCCAGAGATGACTACTGTCGGGACAATCACATTGAACTAAAAATAACATTGAACTGAAGTGAGTATAAACAATGAGCATAGTTTGAAGAGTGAAATCGCTCAGGAAGTGCTTTAAACCTGCATTCTTTCTAAAGACAAGCCAGAGGTGACTCTTCTGGTTCCATGAAAGGCATGCAACAGTGCAAAAACTGCTACTTCCCTCTCTTGTTTTATGCCCTCCATAAAAAATTTCTTCAAGGCTTTATGTTATCAGTCAATAGTTTCAAGTAATTTTTAACCAAGCAATATGTTTACTTTGTAAATGACAATTGCATGTAAAAATACTTTTGAAAAACTAGTTGTTACTGTATGAGTGCCATGCATTCTCTTGCAAAAGAGCAAGATAGCAAAAAGAAAAAAAAAAAAAAAAAAGAGTCCACCCATCCATTTTCTTCCACTTATCCAATTTGGGGTTACAGTAGGGCTGGAACTACTCCCAGGTGTCACAGGGTAAGAGCAGTGGATACCCTAGATAGGTCACCAATTTGTTGCAGGGCTAACACAAAGAAACAGACAAGCATTCACAAACCTACGCCCGATTTAGAATATCTTTGGACTCAGACACGGGCCCCACACAGAAAGGCCCCGGCCAGCTGGTGGATTCAAACTCAGGAATGGCTTGTTCTGGGGCAGTGGTGCTAACCACCACACCACTAGGCGAAGTCAAAGTGGCATTTATTACACGCTAACACACATGGATTTGGAATACATACAGCTCTAATTGCAGTGTGGTGTACTAACTGCCCCCTCAATGATTGGGGGTAGTGAGTTACTTTGGTAAGCCTGTCAAACTAGACAGCTTTTCTTTTTCTTCAGCAACTGTGTTACTTTCAGTCTTTGTTACACGTGCCTCATTATGTGGTTTGCACTTCTTGTGAGAGAACTGCAGCTTTATACCTGTCTGCTTTCTTTTTTAAAATTTCAAAAACCTGGGTTTACTTGCCAGGTTATTAATCACAATGGTGTGACCGCTTCACTGCAGTCTTTCAGCACAGAGAAGTCAGGAAACAATTGGTTGGAGTCTTCTTATTTCAAGGTTTAGCTGTGAAATCAACAGTTGAATCACAGCAAATATGTCAATCTTTTCAGAAGTCATCTACACAAAAGCACGGCGTTAATGACACTTGCTCTCTAGCCTTGGATATTCTGAATGACTACAACAGCAGACAGTAACTTTGATCAGAAGCAAAACAATACCCGAGGTGTCACAGAATGCTCTGCCTCGATTCATAATTAAATTCCAGGAACTGCATCCCATTATGCACTCATACCCTGGGTCAGGGTGTTAGCCTGACAAAGAATGAAAAGGACGGAAGCAACACTATGTAGTACGTAATATTACATGTAGGACTTTCCGAAGCTTAACAACTCTAAACGGGAGACACGTGTGTGGCGGCTGGATATGCAGATTGGAGAGCAAATTGAGAGAGGAACATCCTGCTTTAAACCTAAATGACTGCTGCCATCCATCACGCCTCGCACTGCACGACTCATGTTTGTCTTTGCGTATGTTTAGGTGTGTTGGTTTGCACTGCGCATTTCCATAATTGCATTTGCTGTGGGAAGAGAAGCACTTACTCTCATTTTCGGCTGTGATTTATCAACCCGAGCGATTCGAGCCAATGCACACACTCATTTATCTCTGCGATGACCTTTTTCCCCAGCAAAAGGAACGGCTGCCATCTTTGTTTTTTTGTTTTTTTTTCTTCCTCTTTTTTAAGCTGCTTCTTACCCCTTGTCATGGAAGCGAGTATGGTTTTGACATTGATGGCATGCCATTCAGGAATAATTACTATTTCAAGAAAAGGCTTCTTTCAGTTTGTCACTTGTGTGGCTGTTATTATGGAGAAAGTGAATAATGGATGCTGGGAGAAACAAGTAAAAATAGAAGCTTTGTGTCGCTTCGGTTAAACTGGATTGAATATAATGTCAGCGAGTCTGAGGGAGGTACTGAAGACAGAAAGAAAGTACAAACTAAAAGATTTGACCTGAAAACTTCAAGGTCCTGGCTTCCAAAATAACCAAAATAAAAGTGTTTACTGATTTCCCTTGAGATAATAATGTGAGTACAAGGTGAATGTGCATTTGTTGTTTGAGGGTCGCTCTCTTTGAGGCTTCACAGAGCGTGAAAATAAAATCTTGTCAAAAGGAAAAGATCCGGATCAATCACTCTGTAATGTACAGCAGTGGCACCAATGAATGGCTGTAATTGCAACATTTCATATAAGGCAGATGGGAATGCTTTTTTTTTTAACGGTGCAACATATACGAGTAATTAGCCGTTACTGTCTGCTGTTGCTTTTTTGTAGTCCGCGGCAATAAGAACCAAGACTTGGTTTTTGTTCATATATATAAAAAATAAAGTGACATTTTAATGGTCACCATGACAACAAAAGCTGGTATTTTCTCTGTAGCTCCAGTTAAGCGACTCCATGACCTCGTGGGGTTTGACGGAGAATTTTAGGACACCTTTCCTTCATTAAAAAAAAAAAACAAAACTCATTAGTGAAACTCCTTAGAGTTGACATTTGCCAAATCCGTGGCTCTCACTAGAGAGAAATTGTAGTCATTTCATAGCCAAAGATGCATTTCAAACCACAAGAACACACAGCCACGAATAAAGATTTGTGGATTCAAATGACACGTTTGTTTCTTCTCCTCATCTTCTTCTTCGGTCGTGGGTGAACTCAGTGAAGTGTGGTGCTGCGTTTTGCTGCACAGTGACTGCAGTGTTTTGATTCACACCACTGACTGACTTTCTCCCATAGCAACAGTGCCCGAGGCTCACTGGTAGAGCCATCTGCCGCGCCACAATGAGAGACAAAATGTGACTTCTTCGAAACAAAGCTATAATGAAATTGAATGAAGCGATGTTTCCATAAAACCAGCAGCGCCTCCGTCTTCAGCCCTCTGTGCATTACCAGTACGTGCACTGTTGTATTTGGCCCAGGACACACAATCTGTGGTTGACTCTCTAATGATTGGATTCTTTTAAGTCAGTTTTTGTACCTGTGATTATAATCAAAATACAATTTAAGTAGCTCTCATCCATATACATATGAATACTGTCAAATCTGTGTCTCATCTGTAATATAGAGTGATCAGTTGTGACAATAAACTCAGGCATGTGACATAAGAATCGAATAAAATCAGTTGTGGAAATTGCCTTAACACATATCACCCACCTAAAAATTGTAGCAGAACAAGTAACAATAGCAGTGACACTCCCCGATGACTGTGGTCTCTCAGAAGACTATCCAGGTAGATCCTGAGCTGAAAACCTAAGGGTGTTTTTCCCTCCTCATTCCAGCAACACAACAAACACAGTAAACTAGACAAAAGACTCACACGGATGAACTTTCCACAGGATTCACCTTTACAGAAACACATAGGCCAGGGATGTCAAACTCATCCACTTTAACTGATAAAACTGCCCAGACATTTCTGTCATTTACTGGTTTATCTATTACAGAACTACTTTCGTGTGGTATGAATGGCAGTGTCTGTATCAATAGGCAAATCTGTAAAACTTATGAAAATACAGTTAGGAGTTTAAAATCTGTGCACTTCTTCACATTTTCCAAAGCCTTCCAGTCGGCCAGATCGGAGTCTTTGCCGGCCTTATTCTGGGCCCTGGGCCTTATGTTTGACACCCCTGACATAGGCCTTACCTAAACACCCACAAAAGCAAGAGGTGCCAGACACACCCAGACGTCACATGAGCCTTTTAAGCAGCACTAAGGGGACTTGCACAGTATTAGGCAGGTGTTTTAATGTTTTGGCATATGGCTGTAAATGCATTTGGTATGCAACCCCAGTAAATTTCCCATAAATCCTTCCTGCCTAAGTCATATCCTTTGAGCACGACACTCATGCCGTAATTCCAGCCTATGCTGTACGATGATGAACACAAACACACACGCACAGCCAGATGGGCTTTCTGGCAGCTTCTACCTTGTCTCCGTCCACGAAGGTTTGACCGTCGCTGGCTCTTCTCCAGGAAATGTCAGGCAGAGGCTCGCCCTCAGCCACGCAGGAGATCATGGCAGCGCTGCCCTCTACGGCTGTCACGTTTTTCAGCTGGGTGATATGGGGCTGGACTGGAGATCACAGAGGACAAGCGGGGGAGAGAAGGTAAATAAGAGAAAAAAAGTGAGTAGAGGAGAACAGATTTGAAGGCCAGAAGAAAAGGTGTGAGTAAGGAAGGAGAAGTGAATAAAAGGATGAGCAGGAGAGAAACTGTCAAAGATCTAACTCATAAAGTGAGTTAGAAGATGAAGGCTATACCATGGGGTTTAAACACCGAGCTGATGCATGACTTTGGTACTGACAGTGTAGGCCAAGATAATTTATACAGTGCAGTCATACTCTACAGGTTTGATATAGTGAGAAAGCATAGCCTCTGGCCTATTTTGCACACACTCATTGGACTAGATGAGAAAACTGACTTTGCTAAAGTTTGAAAGAACAAATCAACTGATCCACGTTTTTTATTTTAAATGAATACAGATTTCTGTCTGGAAGGATGCCTCTCCAGCACCGTGTGATTTGCTTTTGGCACAGAGTGAGCACCGCGATAAGTGCTGAAAAGCGTGCCGTTGGGGGCTGGTCCCTGCTCGCCTCCCCCTGATAAGATGCTCTAAGCAAGCCCTGAAACCTGATGCATGTCAAGGGCATAGAGCATGTCACATGAATCATGGATTACTTCTTTTTTTCCCCCCACACACACTGCACTTACGTTGTTAACAGGGTGCTTGCAAAGTAGCATGGCATAAAATCCGAAAGGCAAAGGGAAGTGAACAGGAAATAGTGACTACTGTACTGAAGGCTTTTAACACCGCCCGGGGGGAAGTGTTTGGCAATTTCACATGGCTTCAACCTCGAGGTGAAGGAGCCATCTTGAGGGATTTTGGGAGCTTGTCAAAACATGGGGGTCACAAAAACATACACACAGGCAACCAGGCAAATATTCCTCTGCCTACAAGGACTTTTAGTAAGTGACCAAACTGCGTAGGCACAAATAACCAACAAAGATGGTTAGACAAAATTAGCCTGAATCTCAACTTTAATAAAAAAAAAAAGGTTTACAGTAACAATAAACTCACTAAAAACATTTACGAAAATGGCTCGATTTAACTTACTGTATTCATGAGAAATTCACAAGTTTTGTTATTGGATGGTAGATGAGACATGGTTTAAAGGTTTAGGATGATATCACTGCAACAGCCCTTTAAAAAGGTTCTTGGTTTGAAACAACCCTTCTGGAAGTAATAAAAAAATCATTAAAACTACAATCACAGGTGGGAAATGTACACACATGCTTCACACAGAGAAAAAGTTGAAGTACTGATTCAACTTCTTTACTCAAGTCAAAGTGAAAAAGTTCTGGCTCTGAATGAATGTACTTACAGCGTCAAAGTATAAAGCAGCTCTTTGAAGGACTTTTCAAGCAGCTATTTTTGTGTAACTGACCTTCGTTTCCTGTCATGATGTCACAAACTGTACTTTTCTCTGTCATAGACGGGTTTGCTTTGCACTCGTTTTCCCCTTTCAATATGTTATTTTGCCTCTTTCATCTCTGTCTCAGATCCCTTCCCTTCATTTAGGTTCAAATCAGTTTGATATCGAGAAGGCGCGCAGTGACAGGAAATAATCAATAGCAGCCCTCACATATCTTGAAGCAAAAGTAATAAGGCTCCTTTGAAAATGTACAAATGTTGAGAGCGAGAGTAAGAAAAAGCTTACTTTCTCACTGTGTCAGAAAAACAAAGGGTTCTAGTAAGTTGTAGATACTTGGGGATACCTAGGGATTAGCGAATGGTCAGTTGCACCAACAAAGAAAACAGCCAATAAACAAGAAAAGGGGGTTTGTCAGATTACTGTATTTGGAGATAAAATAGTAAGATATAATTTGAGCAATTTAATCAGGTATGTGCAGAGGTTAATGTGGGCTGGATAATCTAGCTGTACTCTAACTGTACTGAGAGAATTAATAAGCAACGCAATCTGATATGCATTGAAGCAGGTTAATGCATGTCATTCTTGAATGAGTTAATCTTTCATGTGCTGCAGCCTGGCATTGCTTCTAGTGACAGTGTGGAGTTAGTGGACAGTGGTGAGAAAATAATGACATCACACAGCCCCGTTACACCCTCCAGACATTAGTTTTTTTCTTTTTATTACTTTGATGCGTTCATGGTGCAAATGTCAATGAAGTTGTGCATGTGTCAAGCTAGCACTACAGAAGACGAGCTTCCATGAATGGAGTAAAGAATTTTTAGGTGGCAGGCAATTGCAGCTCATCAAACATCATCAAAAGTTGGTAAGCTAAAGGTACAGTTGGGAAACAAAGGGGGATTGCACTTTCCACAAGCTAGCAGCAATACTGTGGAATGGTTTACCTCCTCTACGCACCATCGACTCTGTGGCTTCTTTTAAAAAACAGCTGAAAACACATCTATTTAGATAGACATCTGGGTCATGTTCTTGTTTTTGTGTAAAGCACTTTGTAACAGATTCCTGTCTTAAAAAGTGCTATATAACTAAATTTTACTTACTTACTACTAGTCTAAGGAGCTTGGAAAAAGAAAAGCATCTGGATTTCTTTAAATTGCTTGAAGACGTTTCACCTCTCATCCGAGAAGCTTCTTCTGTCACGATCCTGGGTCTTTTGACCCAGCGTTTTGAGTTTTAGTTTATGTTTAAGCCCTTCAGGTTTTCTAAGTTCATTTTTTATCATGCCTAGGTTGTTCTAGTTCTTTGTTATTAGATTCCCCTTGTGTCTTCCGCCCATGTCAAGTCTCCCTTCCCCTTCATGTGTTTAATGTCTGTGTCTTACGTTTTCAAGTTCAGGTTGTCATGTCTGCGTCTTATGTTTCCTGTTTTATTTTGAAGAGGTCTGGTGTTCCTGTGTTCATCGTGTTAAGTTTTACTCTTCCACTGTGACGTCGTTATGTTCATGTGTCAGCTGTTTCCCCATGTGTTCCCACTTCCCTCATTATCCTCCTGTGTGTATTTAGTCCGTGTGCTTTCAGTCATTCTTTGTCAGGTCGTCTGCTCATCCATGTCACAACTTCAGGTACAGTATCTATGTCAGTTCACCATGTTTAAGGTTTTTTCATGTTTAGTTTTAGTTCACCCAGTTTAGGTTATTGTTTAGTTTCACCAATGCCCTTTTGTTTGTACCCTCTTTGCTAGCCTCAATAAACGGCTTGTTTTTTGTTAAATCCACGCCACGTTCAGTTTTTGGTCTGCGTTTGAGTCCTCTTTTGCAAACACATACAGTCTACCCCAACCAGACTGTGACATCTTCAGTTATAAGGTAAAATGTTAGAGAGTCCCAGATTTAAGCCCTATGAGAGTATCCCCCCAAGAGGGACGATGGACCCCCTAATGATCCTCTACCTATTTACATAAGCCAATGTGTGAAAATAGGTGTAGGTCACAATCAGCCAAGGTTTCCTAGCTCCACCCTATCATGTGACTTCCTGAGGTGCATTGGTGACCTCAGGAAATCACACGATAGGGTAGGGGCTATGTTTCACAATGAGTTCACCCGAAACCTTGGCTGATGGACCCCCTGTCCATCGTCCCTCTTGGGGGGAACACTCCCATAGGGTTTAAATCTGGGACTCTCCACCATTTGACCTTAAAACTGAAGAACCTTCTTGGATGAGAGGTGAAACGTCTTCTAGCAACTTAAAGAAGTCCAGACACTTTTTTCCCCCAAGCTCCTTAGACTACAATGACCTGGATGACTGAGAACCTTCACAGACATACTTACTACTAGTTGCTTTATTTCTCAGGGAGAGTAACAAATGTTAACGTTTGACACAGACATTTTTTTCAAAGATAAGAATTGCTCAGCGAAGTGAAATTTTTTGAACTGGAAATGCAATCAGATATTGGATCCATACATGATGTGTTGAATTATGTTTTTGTGAAACATCTCACAAAACGAACTGAAGTATAGGAGTTTTGCATTATTCAAGGTTGCATGAAAGTTCTGCACTTTGACAAAAATGTCCAACTTAGTAGACATTTATGGTCCCAATAAATTGAGTCATTGGGGGTTTTTTTATGAAGAATGTTTACATATGGCACGTGGTATTGTAATGTTAGTCAGCTAATAGCCAAGCAGCCAAGGAGCTAATGAGTCATCTCATTTTTACATTTTTTTTCTTGACTTTTGGCCTCCCTGTGAGTCCTGAATCTAACATCTTCCATATGCCAGCATGTGCAGAAAGTATCTTATCATTGATAAGACACTTTTGTATTTCTATAAGCATTTTGGATATGATTGATGCCTTGTGCCCGGTCTCAGTGCAGTTATACGAATATCGGCAGGAGGTAGGGATGAAGCAAACAATAAAAAAGAAAATCACTTAACAATAAACATCTTCTCAAATCCCAGCACAAACAACCACATTAATGGCTTATTTACGCTACAACCAAGTCCTCAACTCTTGTTTTCCTCAATCAAGTCAAATAGATTTGTTGGGAATAGCAAGGATAATTTTACTTGTTTCAACAACAAATCAGCGCACTTCAGAACTCATTCAGAATCAAGTGTCCTTTTCTTGAAAATAGTGCAACAATCTGCTTGATTCTGTTTTGTGTCAATACAAAAGGCCACATAGAGAAGAGGCGAAATTATCTCAACCGTCGGGTTTTCCCCCCCCTTTTTTTGCTATAAGGCCCCATAATGAGGCACAATTTCTTTGTTAGGATGATGTCTGCAGAGTGAAAGATGTTAAAAGCATCATGTTCTGACAGCTCTTCGTGTGCAAACATACAAATACAGATTCAAAACGATCCGACTGCCAAACACAGAAAACTGTTAATGGCTGAAACTGGTCTGAACCAGTTCTACAGTTCCTATCCACAGCTGTTTGCCTCAAATGCCCTTCATCATAAAAATATTAAATGAAAAAACTCTCATTTGTCAAGCGTGATGCAAAAACCACTCTGCAGGGACTGCTATTAATAACGTTTTATTGAAAACATTTCCTCTTTAAATGAGAAGCGTTCTTTACGCTAAAAGACAAAAATCCTAAATTTATTTGACCTTGGATTTTTACTAAGTGAACTTTATTCTTATTCAGTTTGTAAATTCAAATGAACTTCTTTAAGTTTCTCTTAAACTCAGCATGACAAAAAAACTATTAGTATTTTACTCTAACACATGGTAATACCTCTAATTACGCTTAATTATTCTAATTACAGGTATTATAATAATTGTACTTGCAAATGTTGTATTTTGCTACTGCACATTGTCAGCCCTGGCAGGCTCAATCCTAACCATAACCTATGAAAAAGCCATTAATATGTCAGAAAGAGCAGAAAGTGGCATAAATGTACAGTTTGTCACATTGTTAGTTCATGAAAGACCAAAAAAGATGGTTTGCTTTGACGCCTCTTGGCAGACAGTTAATGCAGGAACAAGCCTGCTTATGCAGCTAAACAGTATTTTCATCCTCTCTATAGTAATATTTGACATAAGGCTCTTTTCCCACCCACTGACAGGTATCAGAAGGTAAAATGTGGTACTGACTGTATCTGATAATTATAACGTCTGCATTTGTTGTTTCAGCTGTGCCGATCCACAAAGCAAATGTCAGCACAGATTCTCTCTTGTCATCCCTGATGCCTCTTGTAATGTTCCAGAGTTTAGAGGGTTTAACTGAAAAAAAATCCACTGAGAGACAGTATTATTATTATAATCATCATTTTTGTTATTTTTATGGTGATGTAATTTACTGTCTTTGCTGTCAAGACTTGTTCTTGGCTACATGCATGAAGAAACAGAAATGGTAGATTCAAGTGAACATACATAGGGAATAAACCCCCCAGAAAAGAATGTATTTGTGATGTGTTCAGTGAACGTGTGCAAATTACAGAATGAAAAACCCATTAAAGTGGGTGCTGTGTTTCATAGACTACTGACAATGGGGGAAAAAAATGCAAACTGTGGCAAACGCTTAAGAGTCTGTCTGCAGATAGATGAAAATCTCTGCTTCTGTGATAAATGTCTCCCGGTACAGCTGCTGAGTGTTGCAGGGAAAATGTAGGATCTGCTTACTCTTTTTCTGAAACCTGACATTTACTGTTGATGCTTCAGATAGCTGAAGAATTATCTTCTATCAAACTGTATCGCTGACAACATTTAGCCATGGAAGCTGTCAAAAACGTATACTCTGCTGGTCAAAAACTATTGCTGTAGCTAACAAAAGTTACTGTGGAGCAATGCTTAGCTAACTGCTAATATTGCTATCCTAATATGCTGAGAGCGCCAATCATAACACTGTGTTTGTTAGCACTCTTTTTTCAAAGGGATATCTTTCATTCTAAGACTCTGTATTTGCATTCAGAGACTTTAAAAACATAGCTTTGCATGCTGCCATATAAATGGGCTCTTTTAAAGAGTGTCTGAAACAATCCATTTTAGCACGTTTCTTACAGGTCACCTTGCTTACAGCCCATTTTCTTCTTCTTTTCACAGTCTTTGTAGAAGCCTTTGCTTGTTGGCATTTTCATAATTTAATTAAAAAAGATAAACTTATAAAAGATAAACGTGCATAAAGATTGCAATCCTTTTTCGTTCCAATCTCGATGAAAGTGACTTATAGCTCATAAAAATCCCAAATCCAGTATCTCAAAGTGTTCCTAAGATCAATCAGGATGGATATTCTATACAATATAAAAAGAAGCCTGTCGCACTTCTGAGGTGTTATTGAAGCCTGGGTTGTGGTGTTCAGGTCAGGGGAGGTGGTTGGCCAATCAAGCAAAGTAATAATATGGTCAGCAGATAATTTGGTAGTAGTTTTGGCACTGTGCCAGGTGATAAGAAATTGGCATCTCCACAAAGCTCGCATGCTCTAAAATCACTTGGTAGACAGCAGTGTTGACTTTGGACCTGATAAAACACAGCAGTCCATCTGCCAGCACCTGCACCAGCAGATCACATGTCACTCTAACTCAGGGGTGTCAAACTCAAATACACAGTGGGCCAAAGTTCAAAACTGGAACAAGGTCGCGGGCTAACATTAATATTTATTGAAAAAAAAAAATCTTCCTCCAGATTTAAGAATGAATCTCTTCTAATGGACTCAAACAATTTTTGCTGAAAAACCGAATATGGAACAAGGAAAGCTTAACACTAAACAATATATATATTAGTTGTATAATACCAGTAGGCCAGCTCTAATAATAATTTGGTATGGCTCGCGGTATGGCCAAATTTGGCCCGCGGGCCAGAGTTTGACACCTATGCTTTAACTCATCACTGACTTCACCGTAGACTTCAAACACCCTGGATTCTGCTCTTTGCTCTTCCGCCAGACTTTAAGAACTTGATTTCCTAAAATACTGAACTTACTTTCATCTGAAAATAAGAATGTGTCACAGAACCTTTGGTTTAGGAGTGTCTTGATATAAGGGGTGAAACAGTTGTTTGTTGGCTCTGACAACATGCACATGTTAGTAGGTGTACAACAATCACCATCACACAAACGTTCATGCTATTAGCAACAACATTTGCTAAAAGCCATTAAAGAAAAAAAAAGCAGATCTGAAAGGAACAAAATTAGTTTTGCAGGTTTGATGGATTTACATTTTGACATAATGGTGGTAGATAATTAGTAAAGAGGAAACTCCCACCAGATCCCAACTCACGGTTGGTTTTTTGGGGGGGGTGTTGGGATTAATCAGGTCAGTTAGTTATAACCTTTAAAAAGAAGCACCCTTTACCTCTAAATTTGGTTGAAAAGTGTGATGGAAAATTTTTGTTTCACCTCATCTAAACTCTGCGTACTATTGATATGCAATTGTAAATTTCTTGTATAAGAGTGTATGAAGACGGGAAAACAAATGACTTTAGGATTTGCTCAAGGCCATGATACACTTCATTATCAAGCTGGTGCCTAGATGATGGCGAGGATTTCACTCCCAACCACTGAATAGACAAAGATTGTATCCGCACAACGGCTTTAAAGGAGCTGTTATTATTTTACCTGTTGGTCAACGCTGGTACAAACCCCGTTTGCATTGTATTGATCCCTTTGCAAGGGTTTAACTTTCTTTCAATAAATCTCAGAAAATCTGTTTGGTTTCAATGCTTAAATTATTTTTCCGCAACAAAAGAGAAGAGGTGATTCATGATTTTTTTTTCTCAAAAAAGAGCTTGGCATTTTTACTAAATTAAATAAATAAAATCTTATCCATACATCCATCCATTCGCTTCCGCTTATCCTTTTCAGGGTCGTGGGGGGCAGTGGAGCTTATCCCAGCTGTCTTAGGGCGAGAGGCAGGGTACACCCTGGACAGGTCGCCAGTCTATCGCAGGGCCAACACAAAGACACATTCACACCTCTTTTCAATTTAGAGTTTCAAATTAACCTGTCCCCACTAAATAAAATCTTATTTGGTTGTGAAATGTTAGAATGTGGACATATAATGCCGACTAGCCCTGAAAGTCATTTTTTAAACAATAACAAATTTAGTTTTATAAATCTCATGTCATTATGTGCTTCTGTCACTGGAAACAACATTAGCAGGGCAGCGGGCCTGATGGCAAGAATGGCCTAAGCTCTAATCTCCTGTTTGTTTGATATTTATATTTTATTCCTACATACTTGCCGTAGAGCACCCACAATTTGGTTTTAAATGTACAATGAAAATAAAAGACTATTCTCTTCTCTTCTATTGTTGGCATAGTTGTTGTTGATAAAATACACCGTTTTACTCTTTAATAGAATTTAAGATATGTTTTCTAGACTACCTTTGAACGAAACTGATGAAGACAGCATTCAGGTTTTACTTTTTTTTACCAAATCTCAGTGTTGTTTAGAATTCTCCAAAGTGATCTGTAATATCTTCTCAACAATATTTGCTGGGTAGGAAAGTTAGTGGACCAACAAAGTCATAAAAGTCATTAAAGTAAATGGAAATCCACAGAGAAATTGTTGAGATATTTCAGTCCAGACTAAAGTAATAGAGTGACCAACCAAGCATCCCTTGAGCCACTCTTCTAGCATGTCTAACAAGTACATGCAGCTATTCCTTAATAGTATGGATTTTCTTCTACAGCAACAAATGACTCATTGCCTGAAAAGCAGGAAAAGTTGACATAATCCCCGAAGACTGCAGGCTTCAGCCTTTTACAGCTCATGGACTGCTCTTGCAACTTTACAGAGCAGCCAAAAGACACACTATGTTTCCTGGAGGCCCCCAGATGTGAACATCTTAGAGTGTATAAAAGCAAACACCTAACAACAAACATGTGCAAACAGATCTGTGAAAGTGCCACAGAAAAAGATGAGGCTCACAATGGGTTACAGCGCCTAAACACGAGTGAAGCGCACATACACACCTGCACACACCTTGTCCAACTTAAAATTCCTGTTTTCCTCCTGCCTGTGCTGTCAAGGGTAATAAAACTAACTTACAACTGCGTTCTCCCACCACACGGCCTGGAAGCAGAACTCCTCCCACCCCCTTAACTTCTTCATTTAAATGTGCATTTTGAAGAACAAGCGCTTTTCACATCTCCAAAGGATGTTGATGACTTGAGCACAAATCTCCATACATTTTCATGAGCTAGAAGCAGCGCTATCACGGCGATCTGTGAGGAAATAGCTGGCAGGTTTATGAAAATATAAATTGAAATTTTTTATGAGGAGCGCAGTAATTGAAATATGAAGCAATAAATGAAATATTTATTTTTCAACAGAAATATATCACTTTGATAAAGCTGTTATTGGTGTGGGCCGACTGTCATATTTGGACATTTTTTTCTGCATTTCTTTATAAAATGGAATTTGTGGATGTCCTTACAATAAAGCTTTATGGATCAACATAAAACACTGTTTACTGTCATGGGTAATGCTATTACATTTAAAATCTTTGGTGGGGCACCAAATAATAGATAATGGAAAAAGAAAACAAACCCTTTAAAGTGATAGGAAGGGATTTTTTTATGTTAGTCCTGGTTTGGGGAGATAGAAGGAACAACGTGGTTTTTCTTACACTTATCTGTTCATGCAGATAGTTTCCCTTTCATTAGTCCAGGCTTTGAGATATTTCTATTTTTCTGCTGTCCCAGCACAATGAGGATAGATGTATATTGGGACTACAGAAAATGGTCCCCAATAATGCTCTACAATGGCCTTTCAAGAACCACTTCAGTTCAGCTATCTTATAAATGATTTACACTCACCACTTTACACTTTATTATAGTAATGGGTTGGACCCCATTTTTTAATTCAGATTTTCCTTAATTCTTTGTGACACAGATTCAACAAGGTAGTGGAAATTCTTCAGATATTGTGGTCCATGTTGACATGATAGCATTTCCTGTTCCACCACAAATGTTCTCTACTGGATTAAGATCTGGTGACTGTGGAGGCTATTTGAAAGTACAGTTGGTGCTCAAATAACACTAAAATGTTCCAAGAAAAAGTCCCCCAAACCATTACACACCAACAGACTGAACTATTGATATGAGGCAGGACAGAACCACACTTTCATGTGAGTCGACCAAAGACTGACTCTACCAGGAGAAGAAATTAAGACAATTTTTATAGTCTTCTGTTGTCCAGTTTTGGTGAGGTGTCTGTAGTTTCTGTTTTTTAACTGACAGGAGTGGTACCCGTAATTATGAGCACTGTTGAAGAGATGTATATAATAAAGTGGCCAGTGTCTGTAGAAAATTAAATTAAACCTTATTAATATTTTATATATTGTTCTAAAACCTTCATATTTCTTGAACATGTCTTATTATATTTTGATTTTGATCCACAGTGCCTCTTACCTTATGGATCTATTTTATCTTGTTGTATTATTGTATATTTTCTTTTACTAATCTTTTTGACATTATTTGCACTATTTTTAATAGTTGTGATTAATATCTGAAAATTTAGGATAAATAAACTGTATCTTATACAACTATAGTATTTTACTCAGATTGCATGCTTACCAAACACTTTGAGGAAGAGCTCTCTTTCCTGGGATCCTGCCTTATTGGTGGCTCTGCAGGAGTAGGTGCCTCCATCACCCTGCCGGATGTTGCGGATGGTTAACATGCTCCGCCCGCCATCAAGCCTGTTCAAAATGTACTGGTCCGATGGCTCCAGCTGCTGCCCTTTCCTGCACGAGTGAAAAGCAGAGGCACATAAGTAAGGAGTGGAAATATTTGGCAACTACCTCAAAACTGACACTGAACTCCTAAAATATGAATGCGTCAGTACACGTTTGATGTTACAGATGTATAATCTCTGTATTTTGGGTGTCAACCGATCCCATAAAAATCAGGCAAAGTGCAGACACCTCGGCTTTGAAACTATTTCTATCTATAGCAGGTAAACAGGTGAAAACATGACGGCACTTTTTATAGACACTATGTGATGAAAGGATTGTTTTGGATAAACAGATCAGGCAATAATTGAAATAACAATTGCTCAATGAATAGTTTGTTGTATGTCATCAGAGTTGTGAAACTCTGCCATGCAGAAAAGTAACATCTTTATTGTGTCAGTTACAGGCCTGCCAGCACTCACTAGTGTTGCTGTGAATGTTTTCTTATGGACTGCAATGCTCACTAAATGACTCCGGTGTGGTGTGGAGATGCATTGCTGACTTAATGTCTTTTCTTACTGGGCTCTGTGGGGAAATTATCCAGAAAAATCAAACTGATAAATTGACGCATGTCTATATTTAAGCTTCATAACAAAATCATAATAGTCTGACGCATGTTAGCTGCCTCCTCCGCTTGTTTATTTGCAGCTAGTTAACCAGGCGTGTAGTCTAAAAGGTTCAAGGGATAGCTTTGTTTTTTTTGATTTAGACAACAGGTCCTTTTACAGCATTTGTAAGCCGGTAAAAATAAGATTAGCTTAGTTACTGAATTCATGTAGGATCAAGCAGCAATGGCACCCAAAACACGGGAAATACCTGTTTACATACATTTAATTTTGTAACACAAATTTAATTCTCTGATATGTAACCAGAATTTTCCTTTAAGATCTACTTTCCTATACTGCATATCAGCAAACTACAGACAGCTGAAGTTTGTGTTTAGTATGTGAATACCCAATACAGCCCAATACTTTACTTATGAGCTTATGGATATTACAACAAAACAAACTTAGTATTGACCTGGGGGACACAACATGGGAAGATTGCTGATGTTGCTCTCCATGTCCTGGATTTGTAAATACATACCTTTTGTAACATGGTAGCATTCTTACTATGAAAACTGATAATACTGTTGTGCTATTTATGAATATTAATAAATAAAAATGCCAAAAAAGGACAAATTTGGAAGGGACTCTTTAAAACTAACATATACAAACCAGTGTGTACAGTGCAGATTTAACTAGACTTTGTTTTGCATATTGCATTTCCTCAAATAAAATAACTGCAGCCAGTTAAAAGCTGTGTCTCTAATAAACACTTGGGAAGTGGTTGGTGCAAACAAATTAAAGCCAGACAAAATGAATGTTTGTTCATGTCTGTGTCAGTTTAAGTAAACTGTGAGAACATGGGTGCAGCAGTTTCTGGGTTGCTCTCTGGCAAAAGATCTCTACAGAGATCCAAACTGATCTTTATTATGTGTGACTTACTGCGCTCTGCAGTTTTATCAGTACATGCATTAACTTTACCAAAGCAAATGGAAAGTTTTTTAGTGAAATATGCTACTTATTAAAAAAAACCTTAAAAACAAATACAGGCCTGCCTTTGATCCAAGCCCTGGTTACTACTTCCTTCTGATAACTTTTTAAGAACCTTCTTCTGTCATAAAACAAAAAGTTATTGCTTTAACTACTGCTTCAACACAGCTTTTCTCTACTTTGTTGTTATAACTAAGCTTCATTGGAGCTTTTCTAGTACTTATATTTAATTTAAGCTCTATGAACGAACCCTAACAAGTAAGACGTTTATGTTCTGGGAGTTTTCATGTAGGATAGCATGTTTAAACTTGAACAAGAGTGCCACAGTCACCATTTTTTGCCCAATTTATGTATTAATTAAGTAAAAATTGGATTTCAGACAGTTCATTATCAACTGAAAAATGGCTCATTTACTGCAGGGTTTGCACTTAGTTTTTCTCCCCAATTCTCACTCAGTGAAATATTTAATCTGCCCAGGGGATCTGAAAGGCTTACATATAGTTTTATGTATCAGTGTGAATGTGAAGCAGAGCATAAACGGATGAGATTCTCGAAATTAAAATCATTAAGGGTTTACATAAACGAACACAAAACAGATAAATCTGATCTGATGTTTGCAAATGTGCTTCAGCATATTCAGTTGTGATTCATTATTAATCTGCCCCACTCGCAAATATAAAGAAAAGGTATGAAAAGAGATTAAAAAAAATAACATTTCGTTAAATATGGATAATAGCATCTTGTTTTTTTTATTTTATTTTACAAGTTATTTTATGTAATAAATTCAGAACAGATATATCTCAAGTCTTCAGTTCAGGCTGTTGTATTATTCACAGTGTATATTTTACTGATCCACTAAAAAACTCTTATTTTTTTAGGGATTTCACATGAGGGGATTTGAAGACTCAGACACAAATAGACACGAGCGCAGTTATACTGCGTGGTGAGCTCAGCCTCATTGTACTGTAGGAAAAGCGAGAGGGAGGATAATTGAAAGTCGTCAGAGGAAACACCAAAGCCAAGTAATAATAACTCTGGTGAGCCAAAGAGGAAATGAAGAGAGGCCTCATCTTTGGAATGGACAGTGGAGGACGTGCTGCAGTGCTGAATGTCATTATACTGACTGACTGCTGACAGGTAGTCCATTACCCAAGATGCACAGAGGATGAGGTGAAACCTCGCTCTGACAGGAAATGCAACGGGAGAGCCTAGAATTAGTTAGGAGGGGTGGCATCAAAAGAAAAACTAAATTGGAATGTGATATGTTGTTTATACCGAAGCCTTTGTTGTGATTTACGCATTTTAATTCTGTAGTCTGGGACTGACACACAGGACTTATTGACCTGGGAAATGAAACAGACTACACAGAAATATTTGGCAGTCCATGGTCACTACAAAGTTCAAAATCTGCAGTCAGCTGAAATGAGACCTTGACAGGTGATTTATATTTTATTCAGTCAGCATTAAAAAAAATAGTACGTGAGCATTAGAGTGAAGTGGGAGCATGCAAGAGTACCCTTTCAAGTAAACCTCGCAGGATGGTATGCTGAAATAAAACATGCAGCACATTATGTACATTATGCAACTGACATCCACTGGGGTTTGGGTGTATTTTAGCTCCATGCTAAAGCACGTATGATATGTGTTATGGTTTTATGGTTTTTCTGTTATGCACTTTTTTCATTTCATGGTGCTAAAAGTGGCAAAAAAATTCATAGAAAGAGGTGGATGTTGCTCCAATGTCACCATAAGCCTGTATCTAACCCCAAATGTTACAGAATCAGTCTATAACTGACTGTGCCTGGTCACTGATGACCTTGTACTGTGACACATCTCTTTGCAGTATGGAACTTGACCTTGAACCTTTCTATCTATTCTATTTCTATATAAAACAAGGTTGTCAGGACAAAATGTTGTCCTGCAGCAACTATGTTAATATTTGTTTACTCATTTTTTAGTTTTGATTTTTGCCAGTTTATCTCAAATAATTGCCATTTTTCATATTGCCGATTGCAAGTAATTGCCAACTGGACTCCGTTTAGCTGCAGACTGATTCCTACTGATTCTTAGTGCTCTCTTGATGTACCAAAGTTGCTTTAAAGACAGCAACTGACTGCGAGTGGTCTTCAAAGGCAATGAGATCACAAGTTCGTTTCACAATGTCTTGTTAATATTTTTTCCAAGTATGACTGTGTCATAATAGGTTAAAAAGCACTCGCACAAAGTTAACATGCTAATTCAAATGGTGATGTTGAACTTGCAATTTTCATGCCTCTGATAAAGACTAAGGTGTCTAGGTCTGGCACAAGGTTGTGCCATTATCTACTTGTAGCAGGGTAGTGGCCAAGCCACATTACTACAGCTACACTCCCTGAGACTAAAAGTGTCACAAAACCCCAAAATATGTCAAAATAGAATCTCAGTATGACCCACACTTTGAGAGCGAATGACATACTGCCAATGTGCAAGCCTAAGAACCATAGAGCAATGAAAATACATGTGCACAGCAGGTTTTAGTGCCTCAACCTGCTATGTTAGGACACAAAGTTACTCCAATCACATTACAGTAATCCAAAGCATTACTGTAAAAACAAATCAAGTAATCATATTAGCCAGTAATCCATCACTTATCCCTTTCCGACACACTCACCCATTCAAACCTTCAACTGGTACCGCAAGTTCTTCAATTATCTGCACGATGAGTACTCAGATAAAACAAAATCAAGGGTAATGTTTTTTCTGTGCACTTGGGCTACAATCAGCTGACTTCAGCTGATGTAGTAGGGGAAGAAAAATAGCAGAGCGGTGTCCAGCTTTCATTTTTCGCACAGTACTTTCGACAACATGCTGTCAAAGTGAGCAGTGAAGAACTCAGACTGATGTCAGAGTATATGCTGACCCCAGACAAGCATCTAAAGCTTCATTTTCAACAGGCAACAAAAGTAGTTACGGCACCTGTTCCTATCACAGAATCACTGTGGCCGTAACATTTTTCTTTGAAGTGCTGCATTTTAACTTTGCCCTCGGCTTTGTGTGAATTCTTAAACACTTACAAAAAGACCTTGTGTGTGTGTGTGTGTGTGTCCTCATTAGGATAGGCCAGGATACCGGTGTGTGGAACAAGGCTCATATTGTTAAACGGCAATTGTGTGCCAATGCATCTCAGGTGGTTATGCGAAATAACACAAAATTAATGTGATGAGTGGTGTTTCTAATTAATTTCTACAGGTATAATTAAGTAACATAGCATTTTAACCTTTAAAAAGTAACGAGTTATGTGTAATGCATTACTTTTTGGTGTAATAACCCCGATCTGTTAATGCTCCTAACAAGAATCACTTTGCAAGATGAAAAATTAGGCTCAAGGATACCCAAGGTAGCGTAAGTGTAATGTCAAGGGGTTCTGAACAAGCATCCAAGTGTGACGAGCTGGGTGTCACCATTATGGTGACCCCTTGTATTCCAGCAGAAGCCAAAATACACCTTGGGCATATCTCTGAGAGACCAGCAGCTTTGAAAAGAAAAAAAGAAAAAAAAAAAAAAACCTGGAAAAATCTGAGCACTGGGAATGAAAACAGGCTGCCTTCTGACCTGAAACCGCAACACTTCAGAACGGGGGTATCAAATATAAGGCCTGGGGGCCAGAATCGGCCTACCAAAGCCTCCAATCTGACCCACTGGAAGGGTTTGGAAAATGTTAAGGAGGGCATACATTTTAGACTTTTAGATGTGTTTTCATAAGTTTTACAGCTACCTCCAGTCATACTGCACCAACGTAAATAATTAGATAAACCATTATGAATTTATTTGAAATTAACAGTCGCAATGAGCTAACAGAACTTTTTCTGTAATTTTACATGTGTATTTCTTACAATTTAAGCCCAAAGCAGCGTTTCATTATCATGTAGAAAAACTGAGATATATTGTTGAAATTACACTTCTTTTTTAAAATTAAAATATCTCAGGGATTAAATGTGTGATTAAACTTCTTTACGCTGACAGAAATAGAGGAGTTTCACTGGTCCGTCCCACTTAAGATCAAAGTGGGCTGTGCATGGCCCACAGTGTGAAACGAGTTTGACTTCTCTGCTGTAAAAGAACAAAGAATAGTCTCATTAGCTCTCGGTACTCCGCTGAGTTTCTCTGAGACTTGGTTTAAACCTTTCTTGATCTTGCGAACATCAAATTTTGTGAATGGCACTTACACATCTGACCATGCAAGAGAATTTTATTAAGAAAAAGGTTTAGTCGCTTACTTCTGTGGTTATTTTCAATTGCCTCAGCACATCAGTGAGCACCATGTAAGAGTGAATGCTTCTGTATCTAAGCCTCTTTCATTCTGTGATACTATGAGAAACCTATCAAGATATCTTATTTCCCAGGCTCCTCATTTTAACGGGCTTATTGTGAAATCACAACGTCAAACAAAACTCACTTTTACACTTAAAGCAAAACTGAGACTGAGGTCGTTAAGCTGTCACAGGGATTGTCTCAATATAAAAGTAAGGATGGAGATGTGCACTTTGCCATCTTCACACTGAAATATTCTGCAAAATATAACGCCAGCTGTTAAATCATTAAAATTACATTTCACTGTTGTGCTCCAGAGCTGAAAAGCCAAGGTAAGACACCCCGGAGTAAAAGTAATTCCTACTTTTTTGGAGCCCCAAAACAAGGGAGCAAGATGAATGAGGTTTACAAAGTTGAGGCTGCTTCCAGCTGTGCGTCACCTTTCAAATTTTGTTTGTACTTCACAAAGTGATGCATGTGCCTCATGTTTTTCTGCTGTATTCAACCTCTCTTTCAAACAGACAGTTCAGTTCTCATTACATCTGTATTACTCACAGAGATGATGTCACATGAAATGCAGGAGTGAAGAATTCACCTCGCTGTGCTTCATCTTCTGCAGAATTGTGCAGCGCTCCTGTGATGAAGGTAAGCGCTCTGAGAGGTATGTGACCTCTTTGTTAGGGTGATGAATAAAGGCATCTGTGTTTACCATTGATGCACATGCTCAGCATCGGTTTATGTGCTTTTATCTGCTGCGCAGCACTGACCAAGTTACTTAAAAGTACAATAATAATAATAACAGATCATAGGCCCACATCATAATTATGGACTATGAAAGCATTAATTAATGCCCTTTGCTACAGTTCAAATAATGCTCAGCTGATATATTAACAGAGAGCTAATATCTGCTGATATTGGCATATATTCTTTGAATGCCACAAACACAGCTGTAAATGAGTAATCCATGACTGGCTGCCCCTTCCTGAGTCTGGTTCTGCTGGATGTTACTACCTTCAAAAAGGCTTAAAAAAAACTACATACAGCAAATGAACAGTTTCCTTAAGAAACAGAAAAAATTCCAGCAAACACCTGACGCAGGATCTGAGAGATGTATCTGGCCCTTCAGTTGATCCATCTACTGTTCACTGAGGCCACATCAGAAATGTCAAGTTATTCTTAAGGAGAGAAAACAAGGATAAAAGGCTGAGATATGTACACAAGAACTGGACTGAAAATGTGGAGCGATGAATCCAAATTTTTTGAAATTTTTGGTTCAAATCATCATCAATGTGTATGTAGAAGGTCAGGAGAGAGGTACACCAGTGAGTGTCTATGACCATCTGTAATACACAGTGGAGGCTCTGTCTTGGTTTTAGTTGCATTTCAGTTATTTGTGTTGGAGATCTTGTCAAAATCCATAAAATTATGAACACAGAAAAGGACCATTGATTGATACACCATGCAATACCATCTAGAAAACATCTGATTGCCATTAGCTTCATTTTTCAGCATGACAATGATCCCAAACACACTGCCAATGCAGTAAAGCATACCTGGATAGAAAAACACACAATGAAGCACTATCAGTCATGGATTGGCCTCCCTAGAGCCAGAAACATCCAAAGGAGAGCTTTGAATGTCATTCCAGAAACCGGTAGAATTATTCCTGAAGACTACTTAAGGAAATGACAAGAAACCTGCCTAAAAGAGTTCAGACTGTGCTGAAGAACAGAGTTGGTCACACCAAAAGTAGAGCTTCAAGGATGTTAGAATTGCACAAACTCTGTTTTATACTTTATTTCCATGTAGGTTTGCACAAATTTCAATAAATTGTTGCAGCTATTTCATTTTCCATTTGTACGTGGTAAATGGTGGAGCTTAAACTCTAGTGGGGAAGCAAAATATCTTAATTTAAGACTAAACTAATATGTTGTTGAATTGTTGCGCTCTTTTTGCCCTTTAGAAACGTTGCCAAGCCCACAGTATTTATTTTACCAAATTAACTACAAAATATAGCAATTATGAGGAGCCATGAGGTCACTTGTAAGTCATGTTTGTTTGGATTGTTTATAACATTTATAAAGACATCATGTCTCAAGAGAAGATACTACAGGCTTATTTTCAGTTTATTATGTTTATTCTAGGATTCTATTAAAGTAGCTTTGCGTGATTTCAGAGTTCAAAAGAACCCTCATTTATCTCAAACTGGGCCTTTAAGCCCCCTTAAATATAGAGATGGTTTAAACAGCAGGTGGGTAGGGTATACAGTCAGATCTATAAGCCTGAGCTGACCACAGACCAGGCAGGGATATTCATTCTCAGTGACATCACACAGAGACAAAAACAGGCAAAAAAGAGCTTTGGTGATTACTTTTACATACACGGACCTCATTACTTGAAACGTGTTTAATATGAGCATCCACAAATGAAAAACATAACAGGGCCCCCTTTTGAAATCTGGACACAGTTCATTAAACTAAATTGTGTCAAATATGTTCAAACTACTCTTTCCAGTAAGTTCCAATAAGGAAAACTGGGGGGGGGGGGACACACCATTTTAAGCAAACACTAAAAACTTCAATGGAACAACAATAAAGTGTTATCAATAGATGCTCAGGTGCAAAGAGCTTGTTATGATTGCCTGCCGAGTGGGTGCAAGCTAATTGCTCGATGTCGAGCTGTAGAGAGGATAGCGGAGTGTCAAATGCTCTTCAGGTGCAAATTTTCGCTCTGTTGCTATGTGCCATGGATATTACTGTGTGGCTGCTGAGGGCAATGTGCGAGGGTGGACTATAAATTCCTCAGAACTATGAAAGAAAGTTGCTCTGAAAACAATATATACACATTTGTACATAGGCACGAATGGGTAGTAGGGAACATAATAGCCTGTATTATTTGAAAATTAAGGTTAAATTTGACTTAATTAAGTGACTTCAATCCAGTAATCAATCAAGCAGTGCTGTTTTTGTCCCTTATGTTTTCTAACTGAATATATGGCTATTTAAGGAGTTGAACCTTTTGTGTATGATGGCCTTAATCATTTGGTTCAACATCATTTCCTCTCTTAGATGGATACAGCCATTTTTTCCCAGTCTGGAGTGGAAGAGTGGGCTCGTGTAGAGCTCAGCTCATACTTTATGGGATAAATTGGGGCGCCAATGCAAGCCAGGTTTTATCGCCCAAAATCAACACTGAGCCTCACAAATGCTGTTGGAGCTGAATGGGAGCAAATCCTCGAAAGCAGGCTCCAAGAATCTTGTGGGAAGCATTCCCATAAGTGTAGGCGCTGCTATATCAGCAGATTAATTCTCATGGTTTTGGAATGAAATCATATTAGGGTAGCACTTTCGGGTGTCTACTTGGGGATAAACCTATCCTACATCCTTGAGGGAGCACCAATATTCTTTGGATGTCTCCCAATCCCAATATCTCTTTGAACTTTACCTGTGCCATGTGACTATGGGGTCCGGAGATCCAGAAGTGATGCAAGTAAAGGTGACAGATTCCTGGTAGTCAGCTGTGGCATTGAAGGACTGCTGGAACACTGACAACACCGGAGGGACTGCAGACACACACAAAAAAAAGAAGAAAAGGAAATAACACATGGCGCTATTAGATCCTGAGAGTTAATCAAATCAATCCGGACTGAAAGCTAAAATTGGACTATAATCTAGCAAAACGTTCAGTATTCATAATGCTACATGGTGCAGGATTTTCACAAGAAGCAAATAAAAGACTTTCATGAGGATTGAATTGGCCTTGCGAGTGGCCTGTATGCAAGCGCTGGAAAAACGCTACTTCTGCTGGTAATCCCGTGGGGATTTCAAATAACATTTTGACCCAGCTTTGGTAAAAAAACCCCACAAAGGAACTGAATACACTGACGTGAGGCCATTATTCTATTGTGTGCCTCAGAAATGCTCCGTTAAATCTATATAAACAATGGCAAGACAGAAAATGTGTTTCAACATGAAAAAAAAACAGCTGTGAAAACTAACGCTTTCCTTTTGTGAATAAACTATTCCTGTCAAGCGCTCGAGCTCTGACAATTGTTCCTCGTCAGGCCAATTTCTGCAGAATCAAAAGCAGAAGTGCTTTGCTGCCCTGATTTTATAGGTCTGTGGTTTGATGGACATGCAAATGCAAACTCTTTTTTTAGGGCTACAAATGACTCGTATTTATTTACGCAGTGCTTCTTTCACTTTTCTTGCAATCAAAGTGAAATACGACAAGGACGCCCTTTGACAAATCTTTAAAATGTCTTCACAAATCATATTTACATATTTTTTGTTCATCTCCTATGGTTTATGTATTTTTTAAAGCACCTGGATCTTAATTTCTAATAAGAGTTTTCAGATGTATTTTTTGGGCCACCTGACACTACTAAATTCAAGAGAAAGGAGAAACTGGGACTCATATATACAAAACAGATGGATAAATAGAACCAGAGGCCTGAAGATTGATGCATTTGACTTTGGAGTGAACATTTATTTGCTTCAGTGCCCATACAACAGAAAAGCTTGGACATCAGAATCAAGAATGAACAGATGTGTCCAACATGATTTCATTTTACTGATAACAATGTTTCAAACAGTCACGATGGTACCGTACCTCATTTCACTGTATATAACCCTCATCTGCATGACTTTATCAGTCTCTTACATCATTGTGAAGGAATTTTGGTCCAATCCTCTTTAGAGCATTTATTCATACAAAATGTATTATTCAGGTCATTTAGATTTGTAGGTGGTCTTTTATTTACTTCTTTAGGTCCCACCACAGCATTTCACTTAGGTTAAAGTCTGGACTTTCAGTTTCAACCATTTTATTGTAGATTTGCTGCTCAGCTTAGCATCATTGCACTGCTGTGTGACCTAATTTGAGCCAAGATTTAGCTTCACATTTGACTCTAGAATACGTTGGTATACAGAGGAGTTCATGCCCAGGGTGCCCAGGTGCTGTGGCTACTAAATAAGCATTAATCATCCACCACTGTGCTTGACAGCAGCTATGACGTGTTTGGTTTTCACCGAAGTGGCCAAACATCTCCACTTTGGTTCCGTCTGTCCAAAGGACATTGCTCCAGAAGCCTTGTGGTTTGTTTAGATAAAGCAAACCTGACCCATGCTTCATGTTCTTTGTAGCATTCCAGGCAAACCACACTTATTCAGCCTTTTTCTAATGCTACTGTTATGAACTTTAACATCACAACAACGTGTTAACTGGGAGCTGTAGTCTGAGTTGTAGCTCTTGTGTGGGGAGGAATTGTAATTGTCTTTGTCACTGCAGAATGATGGACTTTAAATGCACTCATAATTCTTCCCTGACTGATAGGCAGCAATAATTCCTTCTCTAAGGTCAATACTGATGTCTTTCCTCCTCAGCACTGTGTTAGCACACACCTGTAAGCTACACGTGTGCACCCTCTGCAAACGTTCTGCTTTTATAGAGGTGCTCACACGTGCTGATGATCAATTAATTAACTGCTACCTATCCTCATAATTTCAATGGAAGCAGTAAAGGTGTACTTAGTTTTTCACAGGACTTCAAAGATTCTATTACTCTCAGTCATATATTTTTGCACAAACCATACCAAACTACTAGAAGTTCCCTTTAAATTCCTCTTTGTTTTTGCATGTTTTGCCACTGCATGTACTCTCGTTTGCTAAAATATGCGGTTATATCTGTCTAACTAACTGACATGCATCAGTCAGTGTCCACGTAAATGCAGCACGCTTTGCTAATCTTCCACAAGCAGCTGCATTGGCATGCTGGTAAACAGCAGAGGCCTTGATGACTTTATCAAGAGTATATGGTGAGCGCTGTCGGGAACATGTAGTGTGCCCCTGTCATGCAATCACCTGAGGGCTGTCATCTTGTCATTCAGTGAAAGGAGAGCGGAGGAAGAGCAGGCTTTTCTTCGTCACAAGGGAATGACAGCTTCATGGTGCAAGCATGTTTATCAGGCATCTCAATCCGTTTCACAAGCCTGTATTTACGCTGTACTTTGACTACCACTGTAACTGCTCCGCTGTGGTCCTGACCAGTCACAGGAAGTGATTAATCATGTCTGGAGCAGCTTATTGGAGCTTTGGAACATTTACTCCTCTATTTTGCTTCTGCTGGGCAGTTGACGACTATAGGTGAAAATCAATTAAGTGCACTACCTGAAATCCACTGAGTTAGAATAAGTGAACCAGTGAGTTGCAGTACTGTTGTTGATGTCTGTGGTTTAAGCTTTGAATTCAGGTCCATGAACCACCTAAAGTATCTTTGTGGCCTTTTGTTGTATTGTTTGTATAGTATTTATGGGTTTGTGTTTTCTACTTCTTTTTATTTTTATTTCATTTTGACTTTATGTTTTGAATTTAGTTTAGTTTCCAAATTAACTGTTCTTATTTCAATTCAGTGTTTTTCAGAGTTATTATATGGAGGGCACATGTCAGAGGCAGGACTGAGAAAAAACAGTAGGTAAAATCAGAGGTAATACAAAAAATAAACACAGAAACATCCACAGCCTTTTGAAAGCTGTTGACTCACAGGTTTGTTTCCATTCAGAGTCTCAATAAACATGTTTATCAATGTGTCATCAGTCAAGGTGTCATAAACTATACTACCTCTATGTTTTTATTTTAGTTCAATTCATTTTCCAACTCACAAAATTATTTCAGTTAATTTGCTTTTTTTTTTTAAGTCTAGCTTTTTTTTAATTTTTGGTTTAGTTTTAGGCAAAAGCACAGGCTGGAAGGATACTGGATCAATCCCATCACATCTGAAGGAGAAGATCAATGCTATCTCCACTTCTCTGTCTTCTCTTGATGAAAAGTCTGCTTTGCATGTTGAAAGGTCACCAAACTCCTCCTCCTTCTCTTTTTTCTCCCTTCTTTTCTAAACGAGGACCATCTAAAAGGTACGGGAGGAAAATAGTAAAAACGACTGAAGTCCAGACAACACGATGAGGACGTGCTATATTTATCAATTAGCCCACCAACTGCACCTACTGCATTTGCATAATTTCATCCGATTACAGCGTGAGCACAGTCGAGGTAAAGGAAATACTCGGTGTAATCATGTCCATCATGTGTTAACATCCAGATAACATCCAGCACACCTGGATACAGGCTGATGTGTAGGTTTAAATCAAGGTTTTAGCTTTATAGAAGCTAAATTTCGCTTCTTCCACAACGAGCTACCAAAATGAGGCATGTGCTGCCACCGGTGTGTTTACAAGATCTGGTCTGCTTGTAATTAGAAGGCATTAAATTAAAACAAACAAAATGCCCCAAATGCAGCAAATTAAAAACTGAAAATTTGTTCTATGTGATCAAACATGCACTCATTCCAATTCTCTAATTCTACCGCCATCTCGATATTTGAGCAAGTTAATTTATTCTCTAAGAAGAGGATCAACAAAACATTAGACCAACGCTACCCACACAGAGGTGTTGGAGCACATGAATGATGAAATTGCTGAAAAATGGGGACGCTTGCTATTAGGATCCAAACAAAAACCTGCTTCACAGGTACTGCAACTGGCAGCTGCGAAAGAGATTTTTTTCCCTTTGATCACGTCGAAAGGGTTGAAAAAGCTTGAAAGGCCTCACAAAAAAACAAGCTAAACGTGTTTTTAATATTCAAAAAATGTAAACAGCTCCTCATTTGGGGGTTTTGGAAGTTATTGAGAGATAATGAAAGGAATTTGTTCTCCAAGTGATGACATCCAGAGGACACTTATTCCACCTAGATCTAACCCCCCCCCCCCGACAACTCAAAGATGAAATTAAATATTAAAAATAGCTTCAGGACTCATTAGACTGCTGCTTTTTGATGAAGAACAGCGGCAAAGCAGGTAGACTTGCCTTTTTAAAAAAAACATACTGTGGATAGGGAATTCTAATCAAAACAAGGCATCAGCGCAGAAATGAAGCAATGCTTCTGTTCTGTAGTCTTTTTTTAAAGATCAGTTACACTAACAGCACCAGTGTGTATTACTATGAAGAAAAATACATCGGTACATCTACAGTTCCATAGTGTCTGATCTGTGTGCTATCTCATGTTGTCTATGTACTGTTTCTCCTAAAAACAAAGAAAAAAATCTATGAAAATCTCCTTTTTTTGTCTGTAAAATCAACACAATATGGAGTGCACGCACACACACATTTTAGGTGCAGAGAGCTTTTCAGGGATAAAAATGGCCTAAGCAATAATCAAACACAATGAGTCCTTTCCAATAGTTCTGACTCTGCGAGTGAGATGAGCAAGCATCTGGCTGACATGATAACCATTGATTTCCAAGCCAATAGATCTCTATTCTCCAGTGTGTGCCCTCCTCCCCTCTCTTTTCCTATGCAATACGCTCCCACATCAGCGGGCCTTGTTGAAACAGGCCTGTTAATGAGACAAACTGCCAAGCAAGGAGACTTCAAAAGAGCAAATCAGCAACAGGGTTTAAGCATCCAAAAAGAATCTGGCAAGCTTTATGAATTCTTCATGTATTAGTCAGATGCTTGAAACTTCAGAGGCTTGGGCGAGATAATGCTAGGTTCACAGACATGCCCACCAATGTGAGAATACATGAAAACATATTTAAAGATGACTCATTTTAAATGCAGGAGCTGGAGGACTTGTTTTCTGTTAGCCCCCTAATTAGCTTCAATAAAGTCAGGATAGCCTGTGTTTAGAAGTTGTGAAATCTTCTTGGTTAATGTCATGACTCTATTACACCTACTACAAATTAAGTGAGTCAGTGTTTTGAGACGAGACCCCTGCTGGGTTCTCTATTCAGGATTTGTTTCGTTTTCTAGATTAACACACAAGTTGGAGCCAAACCTGATTTACAACTGGGAATGTAATGTAACAGAGATGGGTATTTATATTCCCTTATTGCACGCGAAGCAGTTTTGATTGATGTTGCTGCAAAATCATGTAAGAGATCCTGAAGGACACAGCCAGTAGTTTCACTGACAGCTCAAAGGGAGAAAATTGTGGGGCTTCGTGTTTGAGTGAGCGAACCTACAATTAATTGGATTTGTTGAGGAAGAATGCAGGCAAAAAAAATCAGGAAGTTATTTCCATTTTACATCATCATCGGTTGCTATAGAAACTGGCTGCTGTGGCTATTGGGTCAGAGATGAATGAAAATCTGTGTTAAAGTGTTAAAAACGAATACAAGTGGCAGATGACAGTGCCGAACACTACAATCTGAACCAAGTAATCCAAAAATTATTGGAAAGTGGAATTATTGGAAAGAAGTTTTTTGAAAATGTACTTATTTTCTTGCTGTGCATTTTGTAATTTATAGTTTATAAAAGTAGACACTAAATTCAGTGACTGAATGTGTTCACAGGTCACAAATCAAGCCAGAAGGGGGGTCATTGTCCCATAAACATGAATATATTTAAAATCATTTTTGAAGCTAGATGAGCTAGAGGAGGAACCATACAGATTTCATCTTCAAACTTGACATCTGTCCCTCATATACATTCTACAGTCTGGCTCCATTCAAGGGCAACAAACTCTGTCTACCACAACCTACGAAGCTAACTAGCTTAGTAGCCCCTTAAAGCTACTTCCTTATTCATTAGAGCTCACCACAGTACATAGTTCCACATACACCTCCTCCTGTAGATTTATTCGCAGATTTGTGTTAGGTGAATGTGTTAACCACTACAATACAGGCCCGCTTTGTCGTGCTTATACTTACTGAACCTAGCAGTACTGGACTTTCTCTGGGTTTTAACATATTGTCTTAAATTTGTCTTAAGTTCACATAAGACCAGAAATGGGCAGTAACGCGTTACTTGTAATGCGTTACTGTAATGCGTTACTGTAATCTGATTACTTTTTCAAGTAACGAGTAAAGTAAGGGATTACTATTGCAAAAACGGTTTAGATTACCGTTACTTTCCCGTAGGAACGCTGCGTTACTAAAACCGTGATTTTTTGCGAGAATGTCTCACGACAGTGACGTAAGCGAGTGCGCCGTTAGTGACAACAGCTGTGTGCAGATCAACAATGGATCACATATCGAGTGCAGAGAGAGTATGAGCGTGCAGCGTTTAAAGCGTGGAAGTACTGACCTTACTTTGAGTTTGATTCCATAAAAAGTGACAAAAACATTAGCGTACGTTGTGCGTGGGAAGAAAACTTCTTTTTACAGCGAAAAAAACCCTAAACTTCCAAGCAAACATCGAGTGCGCTACCACGTAATGGGAAACTCACAGAGAAAGTCGCGGATTCTTCAACTGACCGCGGCACACCTGCACCAGGGTAAACCTCCGCCTACCCCCAGTCCTGCTTTACAGGTGAAAATAGAGCAACAGGACCGCTGAGTGTTTGACTTTATTTATTTTCTGCTGTGTTTTACTTGCATCTATTTGAAAGAGTGAGTGTAAACACAAAAAATATTTTATGTGCTGGAATGTGCAGAAAATAGCTTTAAAAGTTAAACTAATTTCTTCCAGTCAGAGAATGTTGGATATAATTAAATTTTTGCTTGATGCATAAAGTTAAAAGATTAAAACTAATAAAACAAGTTTTAAAAATGGACTTTTCCGTTTGATTACATTTTGTATGATGGATTATGTAGAAAAAGTAGAATTGGGCTGAAAGATCTATCACTTTATCACCTATTCAGGTTGTAAATCGGGTTTTTAAAAAGTAACTAAGTAACTAAGGAATTAATTACTTTTGAAAATAAGTAATCAGTAAAGTAACGGGATTACTTTTTAGGGGAAGTAATCAGTAATTAGTTACTGATTACTTTTTTCAAGTAACTTGACCAACACTGCTTAAGACACATATTGTAACATTTAGTGTAAATAGATGGTGCAAACTTTTGCTCACCACCAGGGGTCAGCATTTTTCCAGGGGTATGGTATTTATTTTTCGATTTTTCCTGCTGTTCTTTTATATTTGACATGTCTTATTGTTATCCTACTGCTCAAAAGGCTTTGCCTTTTCCCATGCTGCCAAATATAATAACGCACAGCAGTTATGATGTGTTAGTAATGACTTAACAGGCTGATGTTCCCCATCTTGGCTCTATATTTAAGTTTAGTTGATATCTATTCAACAAAGTATATGCATGTTATGGAAGTTCCTTTAAATTTTGGTAACAGCTTTAGCTCATTTTGGAAGGCTGCAAACTACTTTTAACCGCAATAAATTATAGTAAGTGAATTTCACAAACCATGACAGAAAGCAACAAACAAAAGTAACAAATGGTGAAAATGTGCCAAGGAAATTACAAAAATGGAACTCAAACTGTTATGCAACTGTGCTTTATATTTTCATTTGAAAAACAGCATGAATGGTTTTACAACTTTGTTAGTTTGTAAGTAACTTTCTGTTCTATTGAATCTTTTCAGAATTTTTCTTTAAATTATGTTAAATATAGTAAATGAAAAGCTTCCTTGACTCATATGTGGATACTTTTGAGATCACTTCCTGAAATGTTCTACATTCTTCTAGTCACCAAGCTGTTTTTGCCCTCAGGTTGATTAGCCATTCAGCGGGTAGCCTCCTTCTCTCGATACACCATCATCTTCATCTATGGTCTGCTTTGATGATACGCTGGAGACTGGGAGCTGCAGCAGGTCAGCAGAGCTTCATTCGCTGCATGCTTGCGGGGAAGAAACCACTCTTTTATCAACTGACACATGAATATTTATGACTTCACATTGGTAGGGGAGTATACAGTAAGTTATTTCAGCTCTGCTTCTCGAAAAGAAAATGTTGTTCTGCATCACTGGCTAAAGTAATGTCTGTTAACATGTTGCTGAAATAGAGTAGACACTTCTTCTGACGTGCTAAATCAAAAGAACAGCATGACGTATTGTTGCTGCATGCTGAATATAAAAGCGCAACGCCCAACTTGAAGATGGTTATCAAGTTCAATTCTACTTCACAATAAAAATTAACTAAAAAGACAATGCGGCATTCAATCAGCCAATCATCTCAGCTGGTAACTGGATGTGCAGAAACCAATTCAGGAATAAAATTTACAATTTTGTGCAGAAACTCTAAAAAAATATTGTTTGACTGCTTTTTTAACAAAATGCACTAATTCAAGAGGCAATCTCACATATACATAAAATGACTCAATGAAATAATCAACATTATTTTGGGACAAAACACGCTAAATACTCTTTTTCCTGAGCATGCCTGCACTGTGCTGGAAACCTTTGTTTTTGTTTCCTTGACAATGTCACTAAATAAGATGCTTCTGCTGGCAAAGTCTATATAATAAAGTTGGCAATGTTCCCTCTAATTTTTCATGTGTCTGAGCAACACACAAACTCCCTGAGCAGTCCCTTGGACCACTGTGAGCAACAGCAGACGTGTGCACTGTGGTCACGCCAGCATCGAATCCACCCAAGTTACATGGTTTATTAAAACAATCAAATTACAGCATTTACATTTATGTTAGACTACTTTTAATTAACTGCTTTAGCCCACTTACAATGAAAAATTAAAAAAAAATCTTATTCATGACCTGTGTAGTATGTTAACACTATTGGAAGTAAAAATAACTTGAACTCCAAGTTTGAAAACACAACTTTCTTTTTTCTTTTTTAAATAAAGCTCTGACTTGTATTATGAGTATGAGTCTGTGGTCTGGGAGAGAGTCCTGTAACTCTGTCTGCAAAATACAGTATATAAGGACCAATGGTGGGCAATTAATTATATAGTTACTTCCTCAAAAAATTAACTGAGTTATGCAAACAACAAAGTTTTTTGCAGCTGTCTACCTAAAAATGCGGCCAAGCCGTTTTTTTTTTAATAAACATTTCAAACTATTTACAGAACAATCAGCTGTTCTGCATCAAAGTTGATGCCACACAAATTATTTGTGCCACTCCAAAAAATAATTTCTGTCCACAAAAAGGAGAACAACAGCCTGATACCTGCAGGCCTGACAACAGGAGATGTATCACTCCTGTAACACCTGTAACATTCAGCAGTCGCCTCATTGTTCTGACACACACAACAAAACTATTGACTACACTACACACTAACTACACAAGATTCGCACTAAACGTCGCAAATCTCTCACATCTCACAAGTCACATCTCTAAACACCACCGCACTCCTAAAACTTCCCCCTTCCTAAACAATAAATGCCATGTTGCCATATCATTTTTTGATTGGTCCACATGGTACATTTTTCCACCAATAGGAAAAGGTGGGTTTTTTTTGGTGTTGTTTTTGCTCACAGGCCGAGAGTGCTTTCGAGCGTTTTCCTTATAAAACACCATTTTTACCGTTTCTTCCCGCAGTAAATATAAACAATGATAACATTCAGGAAGAAAACCAAACATTGCATATATTTTAACTCTGGTTTTACGTGGCCCACAACAACACAATTTAAAAACTGGTATAAAGTCCACACTTTTTCCGTCAGTTGTTCCGTCTGTCCTGCTCACATCTCCAATGGTTGTACACGTTGTCATTAACGTGGCTTCACTCCACATCAGCCACGCCGCTTTGCTAGCTAAAACACCGGTGTCGGCACATAAGGACGCTGTCATAGCCTGTCAACGACGTTGATTAGCTGCATATATACGAATGTGAATCGCATTATTGGCTGGACTATGGGATAAGGTGGCATCATTCTAATCCCATATGGGAGCAGCCAGTCACTTGCTGACTAACACTGCCAAACAGAATTGTTAAAGTTTTAATTTTAATTTCAATTCAGGTTTGATTTTTTTTTCTTTGCACAACATAAATTTTCTGTGTGCAGAGACCGTGCCAGCAGTGCGCAATTGCGCACGCGCGCACCTTAGAGGGAACATTGTTGGCAAGGTACTTGGAGGTTGGCCTCAGGGCTTTTAAAACTTATTTCAAACATGAAGTGCTGTGCTGAATTCATACCTCTTTAAACTGAGCTGTTATTCATTCAGAAAAATCTTCTGATTAAGGAAATGTAAAGCTTAAATGAATGGATTATAAGATTTACTTTGATGGATACGCATTGATACAATTTTGAAATTATACACGTTGAAAACGTAAACATTGCCATCCTTTTTCCCAATTTTCCTGTCTGAATACAGCAAAGTAATGTGTGAAACCTCATTCTGAGGTCTCAGGTTGAGCATTTCAGCCATATTGTTGTAATTTAGTAACATTCCATCAGGGAATGGAAAAATGGTTAGCTCTGATTTACTATATTTGATGGGAGTTGTACAGCATGTTTGGATTTCATCTTACAATTTCTGTTTATTTCATCTTATAGTGTCTGTTGATTGTGTCCTATTAGCAAAGACTGGCACTTGTGAAAATTGTGAGGTCAGTTGCTAAAGTTGTTTGCATATGAGCATTGTGGATTGACCTTTGGTCTTTGATGGCAGACTAATTGTAAATAAGTGTACCACACAGGCTGCCACTGGTTTCACTTTTTCCTGCTCCTTTTTTCAGAGAGACCGCTCATAACTTGCTGCAAAAATACATCGCTTTATTCAAGTAGTTTATGACCTAGAATGGTTGTGAAGCAGAATTAAGAAATAAGGTGAAACTTGCACATGCAACAGAGTGAAAGGTGTTAAAAAATGAACCATAGCAAGAAATGGGATGAAACTAGCTAGTATGACATTTCAAAAAGCAGTTCAAGTGAAGTTTTATATAGATGTGTCCAGATTTAGCTTCTTTTCATTGTTGGCTGTAACTATATCCTGGATAAGAATCAACGTCCAGTCTTATTTGGGCACAAATGAGTGTTTCAAGTTTTCCATGTTACACTGATAGAAATTAGGATGAATCCAAACATGCTCTGTAGCTGTATCAGTTTAGGTCTTCATAATTTCTTCTTCTTCTTCTTTTTTCAGAATTCTATAAACACAGAAGAACTGTGTTTCTACCTTTTTTCGCCACAGTTTGTGTCTTACTATGCTGCCAAATCCCCAGGCGTCACAACAGGAAACCGTTTACAGTCTGTAGCTGACAGATAAAACATGTACCCTGTTGTACTCATTGACACACCTGAGGCCCCTAGCAATCTACTTAATCTCCATCTGGTTGTGTTGTCTGACCAATGCAAGGTGTCAATACAGTAGATCTTCTAGCTGCCCCTGTGGCTTACTTTGGAAAATCTTGGCACGAATAGTACTTCTTGCTCTAATTTGGTTTCACAGTTGCAAAGGAAGGGACTAATCCTAGTCAACACTACTGAAGTGTAATGCTCTACAAATGAAAGGCAGTGTTTTGGGGATCAAACAAGACTCAAGTTCTAGCCTCTTCCCCAGCCTACAAAAATAGCGCTTCAGATGAGATGTAGCTTAAGGGGTTGAAATGGAAATAACTGGAATGCACAGGTTTGCTTGTTCAAATAACTGAGAGTAAAAGCTATGGTACGGGTGCAATATGGCTTTCCATAGTTGAACTGCACAGTGCCTCGTACACTTTAGAAAACTCCTTAGGGACTATTTACACCATCAGGAAGAAAGAAAACGTGGATGTAAGTCAGATAGAGATGTCAGAGGAACCATAAGGCAGCACATCCACTGCTTTGTTCTTGGATACTTTGCATACTAACATAGATTTGCTGAAAAGAAGCAGAGCAGCAGTTTTTCAGATCTCTAAGTATTACTGTGAAGAGCTGAGTGGATGACATGTTCACTTTCTACAGAAAAAAGATGGGGAGCTTATACTATTTGTCTGCCCCATGACACTAGGTGACATTTAAGCAAATGCCCTATCAATCTTTTCTACCTTCAGACCAACTCTTTTATGCTAGAGGCTTAACTAAAAGTCTCTCTGAACCACTGCTATCTCAGAACTAAATACCATGATGGCAGTTTGAGAAGTTGTGCAAGAAAAACATCAGTTTGCAGTAGTAGATCTTCTACACTACTTGGAGGCCATGCAGCTGTAAACACACAATGGTTTGATTATACAACCTGCTGAGACAGAGAGCAGAATTAACATTTACTGAGGCAGGAGGGGTTTAAGTGACCCAGCGAATGTACTGTTTTTCCCAGCTTTGTTTTGGTTTCCACAAATTTATGAATTAAGTACCTAGCTATTTAGGCCTTTTGTTTGTCATTTGCCAGTAGGTAAATTTATTGTTTGAAGCTGGTCAGTTTATGTACAAAGGTCATAACAGACTTTAAACAGACACAAACAACTGTGGAATAAAAGCAGCACTACCACACACACTTTTCCTGGTGTGAGGAGTGACTGGCAGTGAGATAGAAAGAGAGCAGCGAATGTTTTAGCTTGCTATAATTAGGGAACATAAGTGGACAGGTATCAGCTGAGCAACCGAAGCTTAACTAGATTAATGACTGCACCTTTCTAGCAAATGTGCACCTTTGGGGTGTATGTGAGACCAGTCTATGTAGACCCACGAGCCCCACAGTGGCCCCCTTACTTTTAAGAAAAGTGGGACATATGTTGGCCTCACATGGTGGGGCTGTGTGGACAGGACAAATCCACAGTTACTTCATGCAGGCTTCACAGCAGTTTTTTTTTTATTTGGATCCCCACAAGGGTTTTCTGAGTTCAAGCCCCATATGAGTATGCACACCTGCTTGAGGCCCAAATGGGAAAAAAAGAATTTGCCCCTAACCACATATCCCCAGAGTTCACGCCCAATGTGTACCAGCATAGACATGTTTGGTGGTTTTCTTTCCCACTGCTTATGGCCAACAGTGGTCAGTTTAGTCCAAACTGCCAATAATAGCAGATGGTTTACAACCCAGCTCTGCACCAGAGAGAGTAAAGTAACATTTGAGCCCCATTTGACAGTACTTTGGATTTTGGTCAGTTCGTGGCACCAAGAGGAAAATAAGTACTGCTTGTATAGTGAAATCAATTCTTAAGTGCTATAAACCTGCATTCCTTCTAATGACCAGCAAGTAGCGACTCCTCAGGTTAGCTTAATCACTAGTTTCAAAATCTTTCTATTGATGAAAGAGCAGTCCTCGCTCCTCGCTTCAATAAAATGAATGTGACTTGACGATTTAAAATGGTAGACAACATCTTAATGGAGGACATATCATTGTTCGTGCCCACTTTTACAGTTTATATCGTGAATGAGCAGTTGCATCAGAATCTTCCAGTTTTATTTCCTAACTTCCAGGTGGACAGCTTTAAGGGAACATTTCGAGTGCTCAGAAAAAAGGAGACAAAGGCGCTGGTGTAACAGATGTCCCCTAGTCTAGTGGTACCGTACCAAAACTCATTAGTTTCAAGAAGACTTATTTAGCTCTAAGTGCTTTATATATTTCATGAGGACCAAATGGTGCAGCTTTTGTCTCACTCATGCAAAATGTTAAAAGTCTTCACAGACTTGCAGAATAAGTCTCTTGGAGGCAAAGTGAAGTTGACTTTAATGCATCTCCCTCTGGGTGTGGCTCCCTTACGGAGTTAGGATGCTTAGCGAGGTCTGGTCGCCTCAGCACCACATGGCGAGTGTCGTGTCGCTGCAATAATAGGTCGTGCCTCATTGAGCAAGCTTATTGGATCTTCCTCAGAAGTGAGGTAAGTGGTGTGCTAAATTGAATGCAATTCATAGTTTTTGGCGGAGGCTTGATCTGCTATTACATTAGGAGTGAGAGAATTACATAGGCAGAGACAATACTGCAGCTGTTCAACCGTTACAAGATGCTTGTGGCCGTAGTAAAATCACATTTCAATCACCTCAACAGTCTCAGGTGACTCACGGTAAATGAGGACAAATGAGAAAATTAATATGACATCCTTTGATTTTTGGGGCCACAGAGCCCGAAGGCATCGCTAATTAAAATTTTCAATCATACTAAAGAACAGAGAGAATTACAAACTAAAACCACACCCCATAGTAGCCAGTAGACCAGCTAGTAAGTACTTATAATTCACTGAAACTGAATCTGTCAGAGCTGACAGCTCTTTTCTGATACTACAACTACAGGTCCATGCATTCAACCTGAATTTCCATCTGAGTTGCTGCACGACTGTAGGAGCTGTTTCAGAGTCACTGCCTTCACTCTGCAGATGATCAAAACTCTGCAAACACTCAGTGAAATATGTCAGCTTCATGCTATAATACTCTACTAATCTTAAGTAACTGTTAACAAACTGACAGCTTACAGGATGCTGCTATTTTACCCCCAGTCTCCAGACTTAACAACAACAAACTAGAAAACAAAAAAATTAAAGGAACCAAATTAGTGCTAATTAATTATACGAATGATACTTTGTTATATTTTATCTTTTTCTGCAGTCACAGAGAAACGGTACTGCTAAACTAACCTTGATCATGTATTGTGTTTTTAACCTTGGGCACCTGCAACCCTTAAGGTTTTGTAAGTGCAAAAATGAAAAGAATGAAAGGCATTGAATTTTGAGAACAACAACAACAATACTGCAGAGAGGAAATTCATACCATAATGTATGCTAATCTATTGATACTATGTGTGCAGGAGCATGGTCTGCAAATCTGCAAAGCTTCCTTTAAAGTTCCATCATCACAATTACTCTTCAGCTGAGTTTGTAGTCAGTACAATGTTGGCTAATAGCTATAAAACAAAAGTGGTTGGTGGTTCAGTTCCTGGTTCCTTTAGTCTCCAAGTCAAAGTATTGGATACACATTAAAGTATTGGTTAACATTAAAGCACTTGTGTGGATGGTTGAATGAGGCTTGCAGTAAGCAAGCACTTAGAAAAGCACTAAATAAGTACCAGTCCAAATATGATGTCAAGTCACCCGCAGCACAGATGCCCAGCAGTCTAATAATACTGGTGATTTAGTTTTTTTGATTTTTGCACTATCTAAGAGAATCCTCTGGGATTCAAATGAGACATCTCTGTCCCATTTGAATTCGTCTTCCTCCCCTCAACCGGTAGGATGAGAGAGGGTATGTCATCTGAATGTGATACAGGTCTCGTTGTTGATGGCAGTTTTGAGTAACTATGTCGTCACCCCCAACCGGTCGCAGCAAATGGCTGTCCCTCTCCGAGCCTGGTTCTGCCTGAGGTTTCTTCCTGTTTAAAGCGAGTTTTTCCTTCTCCTTTCTCTGTATTATTGTAGGGCCTGTATGATACAACATAAAGTGACTTGAGCTGACTCCTCTTGTGATTTGATGCTATATAAACAAAACTGATTTGAACTGAACTGAATTGAACTAAACTAAATATCTGCCCAATCATCTCTTGATAGTACTTTATGTGCGTGCCATCGTGGCCATGAGTAACCAGGAATCCGGATTTAATCCTGTAGAGGAACCCTTGGATACAGCTACTATATCCAAGGAAGTCAACAGTCACACAAATTACCCAATCTCAGTTCAGAGGGGTTATGATGAAAAATAACAATACCGAACTCGTTGGGGGATCTGTAACTGGAATGAGTACAGCTGAATTCCTTTAATAACCATCTATTGGGGGGTAAGTCAAGCAAGGGCGGTATTTCCAGAGTGTTCCAGAGTGCTTTACCGTATCTTATACCTGTGTTACTACACTTGGATATTTGGACACTTTAGACATACACAACACAGTGTTGCCCTTGTTATTCTTTGCTGTTGTAATCTTTTGTTTTAAAGGCCTCATAATTTTTGTGATTTGTTTTTTCCTGGTTACTGGTATCGAGTTTAAAATTCTATCAATGTTATAACTCCATCACACCCTTGAAAGCGCTGAGGCAGAAATTACAGCAGGGGAATCCCTCCATCGTCCTAATCCATTAAAAAAAGATAATTTTTCTTGCTATCCACATTGCTAAACTTTTCCCAATCTGTCACTGACAAATTCCCCAACTGTCAAGCTATACTGAGCACAGATCCACACAAAACCGTCACTGTTAAATTGCACTGAAGTTCTGGCACCCCGATATGTCAGCATGTATCAGCAATGTGTCTATTTTAATCTACAACAACTTTCCAACTGCTAAACAAGCAGGACTGTGCCAGATCTGTATGTATGTTCAGACTTTACAGCACTAAACTATCAGCTGTTTTGTAGCCATTACACTGACTATTAGGAAAAACAAAGATTTTAGCACTATGGATATTTTTTATTTGGGTGAACTGAATCTCAGTCTGCACGTCCTTGCCCATTTACCCTGATTTTAGTTTTGTGTCCTCCCTGAAGATGCCAGTAGACCACACTTGATTTTTTACTGCAGAAATCTTGGTTATTGTGGTCCGTTGGCAGCTAGACCTCAACATTGCTCTTGTCCATAAAATCCTGGAAATAACCTTAAACAATCTGTTATTGTTGTACATCAGAATGTCATCACGAATTCAAGTAAATGTTAAAAAATCCTCACTCACCATTGACCACCACTGCAATGTCCACAAAATCGATCTCCCCGCGTGCCTCTACGCTGGCTTCACAGCGGTACACACCCTCGTCAGCCTTGGTCACCTGATGGATCTGCAGGTTGTTGTTTGGCAACACCTGGAACCTGCCTTCACAGCACACGTGAAAAGGAGGACAGAAGGACAGCCGGAGAAAGGCAGAAGGGGAGAGTGGAAATAACAAAAGAAAAACAGCGTACGATAGGGAGAGAAGCGAGATAGGAAAGTTAGAAAAACAGCGGGAGAAAATTGCCATCTCCACTCTTCAGTAGTTAGACTGTCAATCTTCTCTTCAGCACATTTACCTGATAAAGTCCACACAGATAAACACTTGCGCAATTACAGTTCCACACAGTCTCCTATTGTGGCCACTGGGAGATTGGCCGGGATTGCTCGGGCCTCTATCTCATTTCTCCCAAGCAAATATATTTATAACCACGAAGCGTAATTAGAGTGAAATGATTAAAGGAAAAAAAACATTCTTCTCCATGTTTCATCATTACCTTGCTGCTGAAGATTTGAATTTCAATTAAAAACCGTGACAGATTCAAGGGGTCATTCTTTCTAATCTGTTCAGGCGTGTGTTTTGTCTGGAAGGAGGACGGGGAAGCGGTGTAGAGAGTTGTAAATCAGGGAAGAGGCGAAGACGAAATAATGAGTCCTAGTCTGCTGGTTCTAACTGCAGCACCTGCTTTCTATCAGGGAAGACTGTTACTGAAAGTGAATCTTTCTTTTCTTTTAATATTAAGTAGACTACTCTTCTGACATTTAGCACTATTAGCACTGAAAAGGGTGGTATTACCAGAAAGAGCTTCATAAATGACATACATCAGCCTTCCCTCGAATAGGATGGAAGATGATAGACAATAGTGCCACATAAATACACCCATTAGCTGGCTTTTTCCCAAAAGATGCAGGGTGTGGGTTTGCATTCTATCTCATGGGAAGCGGTATCTTCGAATGTCGCTATCCAACTGCTCAATAATCCGTCCTCTCAGCTGCTTGTTAACATCGTCTCTGTCTGAGTTAGACGCCTCCCTCCGGGGCTGATGGGGTTTCTATTCATAGAATTTTAGACCTTTGTCTTATTGTGAATCCACACAAAAGAAGGGAATAGCATTTCCCAGAGACCTGAATTTTTGCCACATTAGTGAGCCTTTTCAATGACCGAGAGAGGGAAACAGTTGGGCAGGCTGAGACTGACGAGCTTTTTTTCCTCTCAATAATTAAGTGTTTTTGGCATATTTACATTCGTCATGCAATCCTTTTGAGATTATCACTCACATGCAACTTTTATTATTACCATAAATTACTAAAATATTCAATATCACTATACACACTGACTATTCACACTTAAGCAGTGGTACTTTATCCAAGTACTTTCTTTGACTAGAGACTTTGGGATGATTTGATCAAAAGCATTTCACACTTAAAAACAATATATGTATGTATGTATGTATATATATATATATATATATATATTTGTTTTGTTTTTTTAACAGGAATTTACCTTTAACACACGATTAAAAAGATACATTGTATGCTTATAAACAAAAAACAGATAACTTAAGCAGATTTAGCCAGAGGATGAGAAAATGAATAACGACGTATAACCAATGCCAGGAAACTGTATTTCTGTGTGTCTGAAAGAAAAAAAATACTGAATACCGCTATCGGTCTCCTGTATTGGTCACGCACTAGCCTAATACAGTTAAATATTTGTGTGTTATTTCAAATTTATCCCAGTACAGGTCTTACAAAGGGGGAACTTAGCCATAGATGTTGCAACTAAATAAACTAAATTACATTTTAACATGGTAGTCTACAGGGATTAGGTATTAGGCAGGTAGTTTTCAGCACTGGAGGCTCCTACTTCTGTTTTGTTAGCCATCTTCTTCTCCTTGGGACTTTGCACATTTGTGGGCGTGCAACTCAATTAGCGTGACCATTGACAGGAACGATGTATCATGTTATTCATGCATAAAGTAGAAAACTGCTCTTTACTACTCTCAGTGGACAAAAACCTTTACCAGGATTATATTATATATGCTACTGGCCTGTTACCAGTTAACCTAATCACATGAAAAATGTTCCTGCAGCTGTTTCTTTTTAGCATTACTTAATCGCCCTTTGCCGCCCCTGTTGCAGCTTTTTTTGAGACTAGTTGCTGCCACCAAATTGAACATGAGCAAATATTTTCCTTAGAATGGTGCATTTTTCTCACGTTAAACACTTGATATGTTTTCTGTTTTGTGCTCACAAGATTTGAAAAACTTTGGATTCTACTTTTATTTATATTTTTACAGTATATAGCCTCTCAAATTTTGGGCAATTACAACTCAATTACTTTTAAAGAACAGTCATTGATACTGATCTTTGATTACCTACTGTAATTCAGACTTCACATCCCAAAACATAACTTTATATTGTGTCCCTGATCTTGAGGCCTTCTGAATACCTTTGAGCTAACCTAACAACCCATTCTTTGTTTGGTCACTGCAAATGACAGAACAGTAGGATGTAATTTCCCACGGCAATTAAAAAAAAACAAAAGAACAAAACCAAGAAATGTAATGAAAAAAGTCTATACGTGAAATCAGGGGGGGCAAAACTTACTGTGGTGCTCCTCAGTGATCTCTTTGTCCTGGTAGTACCACACCACCACGGGTACTGGGGAGCTAATGACATCACACACCACTTCTGCTGTCTCACCATAGCGGAACTCCTGCGGTGACTGAACATCCTGGAATGTCAGCCTCTCTGCAAGATCAAACAAGATGGAGATTGAACAGCTTTTCCCCCCCCTCTGAGCATTCAGAACAGACAATTTATTGCAGGTCTGAACATCAAAAGGAAAATAAGCAGAAATTGTTGCGCTTTTACTGCCCTCTTAACTATGACTGTTTGGAGACAGAACATAAAGTTAGAGCTTTAAAAAAATTGTTTCCTTCCACTTGTCTTAATCTTGGCTGTATTCTGTGAGGAAGGAGTTTGACATTTTAAAGTACTTTGCTGTATTTCTTGATAATATGGGTTAACATGTTAGGGTGACCTACTAGCTGCTCATCTTGTGGCTAGGCAAGAACAGTCCCTTCAAAGGTACAACAGCTTTTTTTGTTTCGAGAATACAACTCTTGAATTTGTGGCTACGTCCACATGTACCCGGGTATTTTTGAAAACGCAGATTTTTCTACGCGTTTGCACCTTTCGTCCACACGTAAACGGCGTTTTCAGTCACTGAAAACAGAGATTTTTAAAAACTCCGGCTAGGGTGGATATTTTTGAAAACTCAGTTTTTGCATTTACGTGTGGACGAGAAAAACGCAGAAAACGCAGCGTCAAAGGTGTGCGCCTTTTTTGACGTCATACTGTGCGCCACGTTATTGTTTCGGTGAAATGAATTTCTACAATACTATTACTGTTAATTGCACTCTCTGCAGTGTTTAAATGCTTACATATATACACACACACAGTTACTGTCCCTCCACACATACGACTAGGTTCTGCTTCTATGCCCCATCCTTGTTTACTATTTCCCACCGAGGCTTCTAGACTTCTGATTGGCCAACATTTCTACACGGTTAGGAATATATCGCCACCTGTTGCTTTGGCATGTTCCTAGCAGCGTTTTCCTTCATTTCTGCGTTAATGTTTGGACGTGATTATTTTTTAAAACGAAAACGGAAAATCTCAGTTTTCAAAAATACCCGTGTACTTGTGGACGTAGCCTGTAAGTATACAAGAAAAAATGCAGCCATTATCTGAAATCATGAAGTCAAGTAGCACATCTGAATAAATTTATAGCCTAATTTGCAAACGGATTTGATGGTACGGGAAAAAAGCCATCTGCGATTTTAGCACAGAAGCACCACATTATCACATTTCTGCAGAAATGGGAAAAAAAAAAAAACACGCTGATATGGATGACTTAATAGCTGCTATCCACTAGTTCAGGGGTGGGCAATTCCAGGCCTCGAGGGCCGGTGTCCTGCAGGTTTTAGATCTCACCTTGGGTCAACACACCTGAATCACATGATTAGTTCATTACCAGGACTCTGGAGAACTTCAGGACATGTTGAGGAGCTAATTTAGCCATTTAAATCAGCTGTGTTGGTTCAAGGACACATCTAAAACCTGCAGGGACACCGGCGCTTGAGGCCTGGAGTCGCCCACCCCTGCACTAGTTCCTAGTGCAGCACTTAAATTATAAATAACTTCATAGTTTAAGTGAACATTTGATCTTTTTTGCAAATGTAACCACCCATCCTACTTCTTATCCAATAATTGGCGGCGGGTGGTATGGCGGTACAGTGATTAGCATTGACATTGCCCAGCAGATGGCTTCCAATTCAGGCTGACGACTAGCTTAAGTGGTCATTCTAAATTAGCCACAGCTCTATGGTATTGCATCACCTGG
>NW_024582716.1:211741-277766 GCF_018398535.1 Haplochromis burtoni
CACAAATCTTTTTTACACATACAAATCTTTTTTACGCACGCACAAATCTTTTTTACACATACAAATCTTTTTTACAAATACAAAACCGATTTACAAGTACAAAATATTTATGACCACATTTTGAGCCCATATTCCATGTCTGAAGAACCAGCGAATGTGAAGTTTGCCAATCAGATCCACCTCATCCAAGACACTACAAACATAAAAAACCCAGAGTTTGAGGTGTCTTAACAGGACTTCACATACAACAGGTGACATCATTGTGTCAGTGTGACAGACCAACACTGCTATCCATAGGACTATTTCAAAACTATAATATTATAAAAACCCAGCGTGCACACATTCACTGTTGACATTCAGTGCTTGAATTCTCAATAACACCCCTTGTGTGCACAACAACCACGTTATTAAGCATAGCTGTCATGTTAAATAATGCCCATTGGTTCCCACCGAAAGCATTTGGAAAGACACGCAGGAGAAAAATTATGCACAGTGCAAACTGACGATGAGCTTTTACTCTGAAAATCAAACAAAGCAAAAGCTTAATCCCTCCTTGACTGTTTTTCTGGGACACAGATAAGGCAAGTGTGATGAAACAGCACCAGGTGACAGCAAAAAGTAACTCACTTTAACTTGCTGCCAGTTATAAAAGAATCAATGAGCAGAGTTATTCTGCAGCCTTACTGTTTGCAAAATTTGACAAAAGCACAGGCAGGCTTTGATTCACTCCATCTTGGTTTCAGCATTCTTTAATAGGTTCCCCTTGGTGCTTGTTTAAAGCTGTGTCCTCTTCCTGGCAAACATTGGGTGTTTTACGAGGACGCCGTTCTTGGACCAGCATTTCCCCACAAAGATCTCACGCGAGCTCTCGTCAAACCCCACTTTCCTTGGCTTTTGATGTGTGTTCGGGCTGGCTCTGCTAGCGCCGCAACCACCTGCTATCACCTGCGTGCTATATTGTGAGGGTGTGAATAAATCAGCTACAGCTCCTCTATCAGTCCCTTCCCTTAGTGAGGCTTCAGCATTAGCATTTTGCTCTGTGATTTATGCCAGGCTGCTCCCCAAAATGAGCTTTCACTCCCCGGCTGCATCCTCCGCCTGTGAACGTGTCTGGCATCTCAGTGTCTTCATTAACTTCAAGGATGCCTTTGCGTGATTTTGTCATTCACTCCGTAGGCTTCTTATCATCCACCCTCCCCTCCATATGTGTTCTTTTTATTTGCAAAATCTGCTTTCTCCCCCTCTGCCTCCCTCTCAGGTTTAAACATTCTGGTGTCACTTGTTCCTTCTGTTTGTATCCATTTCCTGTCTCTTTTGTAGTCGTGCTGCTCTACAAGAGAATCAGTAAGGGAAACATCCTCTCTGGAGTAACACTCTACTGCACACTTGACACTGGCGAATTGAGAATGTACTCAGTACTCTGGAGTTTCTTTGCTGTCGTTCGTAGACACATCACTGCAAAGATAACTGTCTGATAAGCTGACGAGCCAATTTCCCTGGACCTGCCTCAAATGTGAGACAGATTTGTTTCTGTGTGTTCCGGCCAAATTAGCTGGTTTTGGAAAATGAGCTTGTGCAGCATTATTGCGTTGTCCATTAATAAACTAACAGGAAATGAAAGGCTTAGACATTGTACTGGCTCACTCTATAATGACTATGAATTTTCTGTCACTGAATACAGTTGAAAACAGCACCATATTACACCAGCTAATTGATGTTGCGGCTTTTGCCACCAAAATAGGTTTTCATGATTTTGTGACAGTAAAGGGTTTATCTTGAAATAAGAATCACTTTGATGCTTACATTACTTATACTATTTTGACTGCATAAGTCTGGTTATGCTAACAAGTACAGGTAAACTGCTTGCAGTACAATATAAATACCCTGATGGTGTGGAGGGTGGAACACTATTATAGGCCTTAATGGATCCCATTTTAGTCGGCAACAGAGGAGGGATTACTAACTATTTTCGGTGAGTAAAAGGACATGAGAATGACAATTACTATGCTACCTAGCTAACAGCTAGATAACATGTGTTACATGTGACCTTGCATGTCGTCATTCTTCATTAGTAGAAGAATTTACTGTTAAAGAAGTTGCATACGTTCACGAAATGTGACAGCTGACTGAGTTCTCCAGGTTTCTTGAATGACATTCAAAGTTTAACTGTTCATCTGCCAACATGATTCCATGCTGCTTTAATAATGTTGAGGTCCGAGCTCTGGGGAGGCCAGTCAATCACTGATAGTGTTCCTTTGTGTGTTGTTCTATGCAGCTTTGATTTTGCTGAATTCCCAGTGTGTTTGGGATTATTTTTGCCAACCAGAAACTTTCCAGATGGTATTGCATGTTGGATCAAAATGTGATGGTACATTTCTGTGGTTGTAATTCCATCAGTTTCACAAGATCTCCAACACCACGATTGGATTCATCAGTCCATAAGACCTGTTGCAACTCATTTTAAGTCTGTTTCTTTGTAATTTACCCTATTTCTCTCCCTTAAGAATACGATAGCTTATTGGCAGTCACTAAAGACAACTTTGAAAAACCTCCACAAATATGACTAGCTACTTGTTCAGAAAATGAAAAAAAAAAAGGAGTGGCTCAAACTGTAGTGCTAATATAGTAGCAACCATACTGCATTACACTGGAGTACTAACAGAAATCAAGCTAGCAGGCACAGCACACAGAACAGCAATGTTTTTGCTTAAATGGCAATCCTAGCATGCTACATTCTCACGCTGACAAATGTACATGCTAACCAGATAATGTTCTTATGGAGAGCATCAGTGTTAAATATGTTATCTTGCTAAAATTTCCCAAGTATCACTTTCTGTAGCTAATTGGCCATAAACCATAGTGCATAAGAAGCAGAAATTTTGAAATGACTATAGATAAAAAGCAAATTGGTTACTTAACTTTTCTTGTTGTTTAGGACTCAAATGTCAAAATTTCATGGCAAGATTTGCTTTTAGATTTTACAGTTCTAATTAAAATCAGAAACACTAACCTCACTGTGGCTTTGGTGGAAAAAACTGAATCAGAGGATCCCTGAATTAATTAGTTGCCATCTCAGGGAACATGTGTGTACTAAATTTAATGTGAGTTAGCACAAGATTGGCCACTAACTCATTGCTAGCTACTGCTTTGTTTGTCTATGAACTTCATCAGACTGTGGACCAGCTTTTAATTCCAAACTGATCTGACAATCCGTGCTGCATGATTACATCTGGCCATCATAGAGAAGTCAGCAACTGCGGAGAAGATGTCAACACTTGGTCTCCCACAGGTCATGAATTTCATGTAGAACATGTTGCAGCACGCAGGTCTGTGCACCGTGCAGAGGAGTCCTCGCCTGTTCCGACTGTGTGCTGGCAGAACACCTGGCTGGATTTTAGGGTGGTTTTCATCCGCCTGCTGCTCATGGAATCTACACTGAGGACCCCAGTGAGTGATGCCTGGTTACCATGGAAACAATGATTTTGGGGAATTGGTTATGTGTTGAATGAGGCAAAGGCTGAGTGGTGGCAGGTGTGATTGAAGCTGTGATGTCTCCCCTAATGGTTCGCTGGGAGAGGATGAAAAGGCAGCCACACAGCAGGTGATGATTTCCAGAGTGTGTGTACATATAACTGTGTGTGTGAGTGAGCTCTGGAATCAAATCCATGTACCTTGACATTTTCTCCAATTAAACTTTGTGTAGACTCCTGATCAAAGACTCACACCTCAGAGGTCACTTGGCTCTTATGTAATCTTTTGTGCTTGTAGCTTTTGGAATCTTTGTCCTCTCACCTGCGAACAGAGAGAGTTCTACCTATGATCTTTTTTTTTTAATATAAACCCTGCTCTCGCAAGCATTTTGTAAATAGATTAATAAAAAAACTTGGATTTCTATAACCCACTTTAAAGTGTTGCACTAAATGACTTCACACCTTGATTTGACACCAAATTCTCTTGAATAGCAGTAATTACCAGGCTAATACTAATTCTACTCACAGATACAGCCATAGATATGGCCTGTATTTGGATAGCGCTTTTACTTAGTCCCTAAGGACCCCAAAGCGCTTTACACATCCAGTCATCCACCCATTCACACACAGGTGATGGCAGCTACATTGTAGCCACAGCCACCCTGGGGCACACTGACAGAGGCGAGGCTGCCGGACACTGGCGCCACCGGGCCCTCTGGGGAGGCCGATCCACGACTGATAGTGTACCACTGTGTTTTTTCTATCCAGGTGTGCTTTTATTACACTGGTAGTGCATTTGGGATCATTTTCCTGCTAAAAAACAAAAAAACAAAACTAATGCTAATGAAACACTTTCCAGATGGCACTGCATGGTTGATCAAAATTTGATGATACAGTTCTGTCTTTATAATTCATCAATTTTGGCAAGATCTCCAACACCGGTGGTTGAAACGCAGCCTCAAACCATGACAGAGCCTCCACCGTGTTTTACATATGGCTGTAGACCCTCACTGTTGTACCTGTCACTTGAATTCTTCTCTATAAACTGATGATTTCTGAATCAAAAATATCCAGTTTGGATTCATCGCGCCATCAGACTTGTTGCCACTGATAATCAGCCTTTTCTCCCAGTTTCCCTTCCTTGACAGCCACCCTTCCACTGAAATACTTTCTCATGATGTTTCAGTGAACAGTGGATGGATCAGCTGAAGGGCTAGATGCATCTCTCAGGTCCTGTGTTGGGTTTTTGCTGGTCTTTTCTTATTTATGTCCTTTTCTTAAGGACATGACTTTAAGGCACAGTTCATCTGCTGTAGATAGTTGTTTTTAGGCTTGACACTTCTTTTGTCCTCCACTTGTCCAGTGTCCCAAAACTGTTTAAGTACACACCGCACATATGCCAAGTTTCCAGCTAATAGTTCTGGGAATCACTTTATTGGTGTAAAAATGCTATTTTATGCCTGTCAGGCTTTGTTAGCTTGAATTCCTTTCCACTTAAATCCGCATAAAACATGTGTTTGTGTTTTTTAGATCTACATTATAATTTTCCCTAAGTTGCACAAAGCTCCCTGCTCCAGGAGATGATCTTAGTGAAACCAACATGTTTTTCTCGTTTTATTTCTAAATTAAATCACAGCAATAAGCTAGTGGGGTTTCAGTCGGATGTCTTGCTGAACAACAATTTAAAGATGCAAATTCACTGATTACTGCTAGAATGGAATCAGTAAAAAAAAAAAAAAAAAAGGTCTATAAACACCAACACTATTTCCTGGGCAAAACATTAAGTTTTTTCCCAGGAAATAGTGATTGGTCAGCAAGGCAGGTAAGTCAGTGCCCGATCTCTCATTATTCCTGACAGGATCTAAATCCTGTGGCATTGCTAGCCGTCATTATAATTTAATCACAAGAATCAGTCTAACTCACACAGTCACACACAAAGGTACATGCATCTTAGAAATCTTAGGTTTCTAAGATGCATGTGCACACACAGAGAGCTAACGCAGCTTGCGGCTGTGGAGAGGGTAGAGAGAATATGAATCAGCTGGTTGTCCTGGTGATCAAAAGCTAATGTGAGATGTTTATTCTCTTTGTGTCCTTATGTTCCAATCTCCTTAGGAAGCAAACACAGAGCATCTGTGGGTAAATGTGTCAGCTAGTGTGTGTGTTATCAAGCTTACGGTAGATCTCCAGCACAACGGAGGCCTCCTCAGTGTGACCACTGACATCGGTGGCCTGGCAGCGGTAGATACCCGCATCTTCGATGATGGCATTATAAATAACGAGCTTGGATCTGGATGCTTCTGTGTGGAGCGCCATTCGCTTAGAGGCCACGATGCGCTCGCCCTGGGGGTTATACCACTCCAACTTGACCGGCTCGCCGATAGCTAGGAGCAGAGAGAGAAGGAGATATATCAAATAAACTGATTACAAGGAGTGTATTTTACTCCGTTAGACCGGCAAAGTAAAGATTATGTCACAACACAGCATAATGTTTACATTCATTCATTGAGAAAGAGCAGTTTTCATGATTACTCACATTCACACATGAGATCTATAAAGAGGGCAGTTTTAAGTGCATACTTTGCACCTTCTTGACCTTCAGCAGCTTTATGTATTTCAAAATGAATCCAATGAGAAGAAGCTGCAACAGTTTCAGCAGTTTAAAGCCTCAAGATTGCTTGTGAAAATATACCAGATTGCCTTTGAGTACCATTTACTTGGCATGGCTATACCGGAAGACCTGTAGCAGATAACTACGTTTGCTCACAACTGTGTCCCCACCCACTCTGTAAAAACAAGCTTTTACAGAGTGAAACTTTTACAACTGAAGCATCCACAAACCGAAAATGGAGTAGTCCAGGTAGCTCCACAGCAACTAACATTAAAGTTAACTTGAATTTTACAGTTATGTTGAAATAAAAATCAACTAATTATTTTAATTGAAAATATGAAGGCTGCAAGCTGCTTCAGACCTGCTTAAAAATGTTTTCTGGAAAATAGTCATTATTATCCGAGTTCAAAAATATCAAAGCATTAAAACAACAAAGTGGTCCAATTATTGTACGTAGTTTCAGCTGATTCATAAAATGTGATTCAGCCTCTCCAGTACAATTTTCATATTTTTGTAGGTTTCTTTTAACTGGACAAAATGATCAATTAGTATGGGTGCAAAGTAATTGCCATTATGCTGTAGGGCACATCTTAAGCTTGCTTTTGACCTGTCAGTGAACAGCCCATTGTACCCAAAAGACATTCAGCATCAAAACAATAGTCAGAGGCATCAACCATTTCAAAGACTTTTCACATGATGCCTACAAAAAGAAAATCTGGTTGCTAGGAAGAGGTTTTCCTCACTAAGCCTAGACTGAAGCAACTCAACTGCTTCGTTTGGCAGATCCAAAACTCATTCTTGGTTATTTAACCCTGGTTAAATGAATAACTAGGGGAGAGATGAGCTATTAGAAGATGGATCTTCAAAGTCCTCATCATTAGAACGGTGTGCATCTGGAGACAAAATATAATAAGACGCTTCTCTCTCATCAAATAAGCCAACAGAAATATTTCTGTTGGTATTTCTATTGGTTTTCATCATCTAAATGTGATACAGGTCTCATTGTGATGGCAGGTTAGCGTAACTAAGTAACTGTCGTCACCCCCCAACTGGTCACAGGAGATGTATGGCCCCTCCCTGAGCCTGGCTCTGCTATAGGTTTCTTCCTGTTAAAAGGCATTTTTTCCTTCCCACTGTCGCCAAGTACTAACTAATAGAGGGTAGTTTGATTGTTGGGGTTTTCTTTGTATTGTTGTAGCATCTTTACCTTACGATATAAAGTGCCTTGAGGCAACTACTAATGTGATTTCATTCTACATAAGTAAAATTGAATTTAGTTGACAGATGATTTGGTTTTTGAACTGTATCCAGAAATACTGATTTAACCAAAGTATCACAGTGATTCTGTGGCTCCATCCATGCCACCAAAACCCAAAGTTCTTTGTCTTCCCATAGCCCACACTCGGTTTTCGACACAACCTGGCAAACTGAAAGTGCCCATGACTTGTCTTGCTCGCCATTTTTATGCTAAAATAAGCACACCTTTTTCTCCACAGAATCTGTGACGGTTTCATCCTGTTTGGATGTAGTGAAACATCCACAAATATAGCACAAGAAAACTTGTGAAAAAACATGATGCAATGAGCAAACATGAGGAAAAATGAACATTACTTTTTGAAATCATTAAAGAACAAGTGTTAGGTTTCATATAGTAAAAATGACGCAGGGGGCAAAATCCCAATTGAATACCCTTTATTTCATTAGATATTACATGTGAGTACTTTCTTGCTACTGTTTGGTTTGCTCTGCAGAGCTGAGGACCATCTACTGTCGTTGCTGGAACTAGTTTAGCGAACAGACGGGCTGAAATTACATGATTATGTCATAATCTTGGATTTACATGGCTAATAACTCTGTACAGGAACAGGGACATATGCAGTCCATAAATTCCACTCTTGTTCCTATGTTTATGCACAGCACTCCTGCGATTGCAAACACGGATAGATTCTTAAACATGGGTGCAAGCAGTAGGCCAGCTGAAAAGCTAACCTGAATTCTGATTAAAATGGCGCCCATATGTACCTTGTGAAACATGAACTCATCTGGCTACTGTAGGAGATGATAGAACCATCTGCCCGCAGCAGGTGCTGCTTGCCTGTAAATTCTGCAAATAAAAGTGTCAGTGTGGAGGGCCATTACTTGGCCCATCAATCAGCCAGAGACTGGAACAAGAGAGGATACAGACAGAGGCTTGTCCAGTTAGGAAACAAAAGATAGAGGAAGAATAGAAATGGCAGACACTGTTATATCATATCATAATAGAAAAACGGCAGTATGACCCCTCAGAAAGAGGGAGTAGAAAGCAGGCAGTCAGAATTCCCTTTCCCCCCCCTCTCTGCTACTGTCTGTAAAATGCCCTTGAGCAAAGCTTTTATCATTCAGGTGCACAGCAGCCTGCATCAGAGGCCTGCAATGGCTCAGCTCACAACAGGCAGGAGTAACTGTGAGGGGATGGCTTCAGGTATGACTGGATTTTTGCTAGAGAAATATGCGGATTATAAAAAGAGCATAGAGCTTAGATAAAAATCTATTTTAATGGCTCACAAACACATGATAACAAAGTTCCCTCTTGATATCCATGCTTCCAAAACGCCAGCTCCAGCTTACATACCCCAACTCCGATCATCATCACATGTTTCCAACAACCATCAGCATTGCATGCTTGGCGTGTGCTGCTCATTAGTTTCAAAGCCAACAAATCTGATGAGGCAATCAAACACGAGTGTTGCTCAAATCACATTACAGCACCAAGCGTCCCGGGCTTTCCGACCGGAGGCTTGTGGGGAGCAGATAAGCGTCTAGCATCCCCGCGGCCGTCTCTTTATACCTGTTAGTATCCCAACGTTATCAGCGCTTTCCATTTTACAGTCTGTTGACAGCAGAGACAGTTAAATATGCTCACACTGATGCAGCTAGTGTGGTGACAGGCCATTTGCTTCACAGATGATCTGAGAAGACAGGAGTGCAGAGCGTGATGCCCTGTTTTTCACGCTCAGCCCTGCCTCCCCTCTGTGCGTCTTTACAACTAGCTTGTGGAAATTTTCTGTCGAACAGCTCTGAAAATCTGCATAATCTCTGGTGTTATTACTGATTTCTGCTGGAAGACAATGACCGTCTCTTCTAAATGTTGTGCGGTAAGACAATGATCACTTTTTCTACCTGAAACGTCTACTGCGGCACTGTGATTGAATGACAGCTTAATCCTGAAAATCACAAAGAAGTGACCCTTCAGATGGAACCGGGACAAGCGGAAAAGCTTTGTGTCCTCCTTGGCAGTGAGAAAGCAGCTGAAAGAAATACCGAAGCAATCTCCTCAGCTCCTGCACAGGGTAGATTATTGATTAAGGAGGCCTCTTGGTGCCAAAATTAGCTGAGCACAAGCCTAAACACTCTCAGATTCCCACAGCACCTGGCATTGGGGTCTTGGTAGAAATTGATTTAGGTCTCCAGGGAAGTAGATAGCAGCAGAGTAAAAGGCTGACCAGGGAAAGAATCTCACCGGTCAGCGTGTTTATGTGTGCCGCTTGGTATCAAAATGATTGGTTATATATCTATCTCTGTCTACTCTGTAATGTCTAGCCACTGGGAAAATGCAGGTCTACTGGGACGAGGGATGTGGCCCTCCCTGCTTTGGTTATCTGAAGAAAACACGGAGAAACACATTAGCTGCTGGATCTCGGCTGGCTACCGAGGTTGCTTTTGTAGCTGTCTCCTGTCTTCTGCAGCAGCCAACACTTGTTCTGGCTCTCTGCCTCTTCAGTCACATGGGAGGTTAAACACACACCTAAACACCCATTTATCCACCTCCTTATTTGTCACGCCACGAGTCCAGGTTAATTTCAAATAAGAAGAAAAGAGGTGCAGTAGGTGTCGTTATTGCTGTTTGTTTTCCAACTGTTTTGTTCAGCTCCGGCCTTGCAGCTGGCGCCAAAGGGGTATGCACATAAGTGATGGTATTTTTTACTTTAGTGCGAACAGCTCATATGAATTTCAAAGCAGTTCTACAGTCCAACACTGGTCTCTCAATCTCCCGTTGGAGAGCCGCGAGCTTCGCCATACTTGCGTTCTGTGATGTTGTCATTTCTTGTGCTCAAGGAGCCAATTTCTGAGAACTCACGGCAGTGTGCCTCCCCGAGATATTATCCAATTTGCGCCCAGAGAGATGTTATTCTGGGCTAGCCCTTCCGAGATGTATCCAGTCTGCAGTCAGAGATCTTATTCTGAGTATTCACAGCAGCCGTAGCCTCTCCAAGATCTTATCCGTGCTGACTCGAGCCCATTTTGAGAAACTCACGCTTCTCCCATCATTCCAATCCCAGCGGGCAGCCTTGTGGGGGTTTGAACAGCCAGTTCCGCTTTCTTAATTCTTCGATAAGTCAGGGCCAAGCCAGCTCCGATCAGCCAGAACCCTGTTACCATGGTTCCGAATAGGTAGATATCTTCAGCACTCAGGCTCACCCAACCCCAAACTTCTCGTTGAGAAAGGGGGTGTCAAATGACTCATAAGTTTGTTAAGTCGCTTAACAAACTGGCCTCAAAATAAGTAAGGAGTAAAGAACCAACGTCCAAAGGAAAGTTGTCAATGACTTCCGAAAAACCTGAAGAACTATTGCTCAATACCACTTTGAAAAAATGGCTCCTTCGAATCAAGATATAAACAAATCAAGGGTGACTCAAGACTTCTGCACAGTACTGTAAGAATCGTGAAGGTATGTTATGAAGGCTGTTAATGTTTATTGATTGACTGGAGGTACAGCAACTACTGGTCACTATGCAGTGTTTAAAGATGGCTGTTGTAGTGTAAAGTCTAGCAAAAATATATAATTTGAGCTACCAATGCCATACGCCGCCTGGTGTGTACCTGTGAGCACTGGCAAAAATGATGGTATTTGACTTCATGGTAATGCAAACAGTTTCAGAGACCAGTGAGATGATGAAAGATCATCTATTACGTTTGAAGTTTGCACAGCAGGTCCATGGGAGGTTAGCATTTTATCTTCTGCTGTCATAGCTACTAAATAAATAGCAGAAATACATAATCAACCAGGTTAATGCACTTGACTAGTCAGTGGCACTTCTTCAAAGACTGAGGTTCACCTATTTCTTGATAAAAAGGTCCAACGTTTTGCAGTGGGCTCCTTTGCAACTCTCCCTCAGAGCCTCATTGAAATGAATAAAGGGGCTGAATTTTTTTATTTAATGGCATGAACGCAGCTTTATGCTGTGAACCCAATACTGACACTGGGAGTCATTTCAGTTTGCATTTTCTGCATCATGTCCCTGGTAAAGTAAACAGTGGCCACACAAGTACTGGACACAAAATATTTTACTTTTAAAGAGATAAAATAAACTATTCTGAATATTTTAAAAGGAAAGTTTAATTATGGTTTGTAGATACTGTGTTAGTAATGTTTTTAATGTAGCATGCATTTTTCCAAACCATTTCCTCAAAATGTATAATTACCATCCAAACAAATCTTCCCATTTGGTAATAATCGTTGGCTTTCTCACCTTATTGTCTTGCCAGTTTTCTCCAGTTCAGCAAAAAAACTCACGCTTCCTGTTTTCACGGGTCCGGGACTGCATTAGCAAAAAAACAGCCCATTAAAGTAACAATGGGCTAGCAATAATTAAATGAGGGAGTTTTTGGTGGGTGTTGTTTTTGTTTTTAAAGGTAAATGCAATTAGCACTGTCAGTTGGCAACAATACTATTTGTACCTGGGATGAATATTCAGTGTGGCTATTTGCACCCATGTATAGCACAGTGTACAAAGCACGACAGACACAAGCATCTACCATAGCCAGCAATGCCATTTTCATCCACACACACATTGCCAGAATGGCTTTCCAAAATATGGATAATGTTGTGAAAGGATTTATTTTAGTCCAAACTATTTCTACAAGAATCATTCATATCTCTCAGTCTTTAGTCATTCATGTTTTGTTTTGCTTTTCCTGACCTGTGAGATCTTCAGGTCTTCGCTGTCTCCTGTCATCTCATGGTCTCAAATAAAAACTCCACTGAATGTCATCTTTATGGAGTAAGTTTAATGAAAGAAAATGTGCTTAATTTATTCTTTTGTGTATTAATAAGAGCTAATTCTGCCTCTCATATTCTCTTTTTAAAGCAAAGGTCACTGAATAGATAGGACTTCATTTACTCTCAAGTCAATGGTCTATGTTTTAGAAGAGTTTGGTGAAAATGCCAGTGCATTAATGATCTATGTGATAATTAGCTGTAATAGAAATACTACGAAGGTCAAAGTTCACAGATCTAGTCATTCTTGACCTTTGTAGCAGCAGCTGAAGACAGGATAGAGGAGCTAAAGAAGATGTGAAGGGTGAGGGCAACAGGAGTCTCCAAACTGGCGGAGTGTTTCCAGCAGATCACAGAAATGACATCAGGAACATTTCTGTTCCTGATGTCAAGCTCCCGGGCCTCTGGTAGAGGACCCGAGCTTGAACGATAAACAGACCACCTGCAGGACAAGTGGGAAATGTATTTGATATATATTCATTAATTTTATAGAAAGTCTTTATTATAAAATTATTATTTAAAACGGGACCAGCAGCCTCCTTAAAGGTGTCTTGTTTAAGTCATTGCTCTTTCCTAATAACTTAAACCCTTGCATATTATTCGTACTTCATCCCTTCACAGTATAATCCTAGTCAACTTTAACCTGGGCCATAAATATCCTCACAATAAGTGTCTAAATTGGACTTTGAGCATTGATAAATGGATGGTTAACCCTTTGTGAATATTTCATAGAGCAGGGAGAGTGCATTCCAACGCTCATTTTGGTTTATTGGAGAAAACCCTCAACTATCGCACAAAATCATAACCTGTTTTACATAAGACATGAAAACATATTAGTCATACTGCTTTAAATATAATTAGAAATGTTGGGATTTATTATTGAGTGATGTATAAACCTTACAGCTGTTGAACACTGTCCTCATTGCTATAGCATAAAAATCCTCACATCTACAATAGCTTATGTTAGCCGCTCCCTTATTAACAAAGGATCAGCACAGCAGGGTCTTCATATTTGATCTTGCAAATATGTTGGATCTTTAGTTTCGAATGCCAAACCTGATGGAACAAACAAACTGTTCTTTGGGTGTACCAGAAATGGCTCTTTCACATATAAAGTGATATGCACAAGATTTACTACAAGGTTGGGTGCATGGCCAAACATTTTTGTCACACTAGCCAATTCTGATATATGTGTACAATCTGCACCTGCGTCCTGTAATTCTTCATTTTTTAGTTGTGCAAATGTACAGCAGTTGTGAGTGCTCCCCGGACGGCACACTTGGACTGCACTTCGTTTTGCTCTATGCAGTAAAAAAGCATTCATGCGTGCCACAGACCATAGGGAATAATGGGTTTCAGAGCACAGCAGTGCCAGAGTAGCAATGCATCTGAAAGAGGCTTTATGGTGTTTTACTGTTTCACTGTTTCAAGATCGCCCCCGTGACCCTTCAAAGACCAGCAGGTCTCTGCCTCAGTGGGAACTTGGGCAAATGTAGTGGGGACAAAGAAAGTTCTCAAGGCAGTGTCAAGGTTTTCCTTGAACTCTGTCACCGCTGTGCCATAACAAACACACACAGACACTGCATGTACAGTTTCACAGTTTCCCTGAAGGAGTGCCTAAAACCACAATTATCTAAAATAGATAACCCTAACCCTAGGTATGGAGCAAACTTGAGTCAGATCCAGATCTTTTGACTCTGTCAACAAGTTATCCAAAACTTAGCTGATGAGCTTTATCGGGTATGTGGGAATTGGTTTCATTCATTTCAAAGCCCTTTTTGTTATACAAGATTCAAAAGATAAAGCCAACATTTTGCAATGCAATATGAAATGTAACATCAGACATCAGACATTAGTGTAGCCAGCAGCAACACCATAGCGGTGTCCCAATTCCTAGACCGCATCCTTCAGAGGGCACATTTGAAGGCCGAGTATGTTACAGCCAGGCGACGAAGGCTGCTCCAAATGCGTCCGACAAGGAAGGATGGGTCGGGTGTATCCTTCATGGCCCAACCTATCCCAGAATTCATAGCACGGCCAGCCAATTCCAGTTTCCAACAATGGCAGCAGCTATCTAGTTTTAATATTACTCTTTCTGGGTCACAAAATAAACTTTTAGCATATTTTCAGGCGAGAATGTAGCTGTGTAAACTTCAAATATCTGCTCAACTCATCAAGACATCACATATTTGCAAAAGTGCTCTGACGTTTTCGGAGACATCTGTTACCCACCAGCTCGATAGCTGACTGGGAGGTCGAGGCTCACTAGAGCCGGCGAGAACACCGGACTCCCAGCACATCGTTTTCAGACCCCAGGTCTTTCGCTACTCAGGTTTAACATGTTTGACTTTTTCATTGTTTTATTTGTTCCTGAGTAAATCGGTTTGGCTGAGCTGGTAATGCAAATCTGAAGGCTAGACCGTCCCATTTCAAAGCCTTCCGGCCTTCTTGGTCTTCGAAGGACCCGGCCCACGTAGACCACAAAGGCCAAGTCCTTCAAAGGATGTGGCCTAGGAATTAGGACACAGCTCATGACTGTAGACAGTAGACTGGGTTTCATGTTTGTAAGCATTAGCTGGTGCGTCAAAGTGCATAACATCTTATTCCAAAGTAATTAAAGTGACTTTCCTAATAAAAAAGTAAGAACAGAACTCTCAAAAATTACGTGCTCACCGAGCTGACTGCATTTCCTTCGACTAGGAAAGTTGTGCAGTTTGCATTAACAGCTGTTTCATGGACCAACATGGAGTTGGTCCATGTCAATCAAATGTAATTGATGCACACTTACACAGCCACGCGTAGCAGAGCAGCTGAGTTTTCTTATCATTTTTACTTGAAATTTGTTTGGAGAGTTGGAAACCTTCTTCTATAGGCTGCTCCCTTCCCCACTGTCAGCACAGTAGATCATCATCTGCCTCCTTCTCACCCTTTCCCTACTATTCTCCGCTGCCACACCAACCACAAATCACGATCTAAAGAAGCCGCTAAGAAACAAAGCCATGCCATGTATCAGTGTGGAAAGGCTTAAAAAGCCATTTCTGAGGCGTTTTGAAATAAATGAAATTGATAAAGTTTCAGCTGAAATTATTTAAAAGAAAGATTTGAGATCAGACATGAATAATGCAAAAGCACTGACATTCAGCCAATATGATAAAAGGATTCTTCCTTTAGGCTACCACGTTGACTCATAGTTGACCTTATTTTGACCTTTGCTTTAATGTCTTTAAGAAAAAAGAGAGGTTGTGATCTTTTGATATAAAGAATGTGTCTATCAGTAACCCTCTGGCTTGTTCTTCATGGCAAACTTTTCAGAACAAGAAAGACAGGCATTAAATACACAAATCACTTCAACTCACATTCTTTTTGTCTTTTTAAAGAGAAACGTACTCATTGCTGCTCTCCAATCCGTGAATCAGCATACGACACAATTGCCTCTCTGCCCTTTCTGATCCTTCCTTTTATCGATATTGTAGCGGGTCAGGGCTGTTCGGGATTCTGTTTTTACAGTTATGTTTTGTTTATGTTGCCATAGTGACGGGTGACGCCCTCTCGCTGCGACGGTGTGTCCTTCCGGGGTCAGAGGGCGCCCTGTGTGTTGTTGTTGCTGTGCTGTTGCCGCGCTGAGCAGTTAGCTAGCGGGAGTGTTCTTCTGGCAGATGTAAATAAATGGCTGTGCTCCCTGGCTAAGAGGGCGGGGGAGCAAGACCGAATAGAATTGTGTCTCCTCCTTGTCTGAGCTCGCCACAATATTGACATAGGCCTAATTCATTCGGTGCTATGTGGCGACTGAAAGGTAAAAAAAAGTCACTTTACTTGTTTGCGGGTGGGTCTCAGTTTCACTGAGCTTTCTCTTTTTCTTGTCTCTCACTGTTTCTCAGTTGGCAGAAATGCATTTGAATATGGTAAAACTCAGGCTTGGCGTGGCCGCCTGTGGTGAAAAAGGCCAAAAGAAAGCAGCGTGTGACACAAACACCTCCTCCCGTGCACTTTGACAGCAGATGGTGGCAACTTATCTCCCACCTACATCTACAATTCTTTTTCAAAGCCTTTTCCATTCTTCTCACTTCTGAGCTCTCCACAGTGAAAGCTCCAACTTTTCAATCTCTGCCAGTTTGATTCCATTCGCCTCGGTTATTTTTCTGTTTTTTTTCTGTCCCACCGAAGCCCGTATTAGACTTCGATGCCCCCTGGATGCTCCTCCCAGTACGTGTATCTAGTCCCTTTGCTGTTAGCTCCACACTGAGTGTGTTGGCAGGGCAGAAGAGGCAGTCAGCAGGGGACGGCCTGGGCTGCCAGAGTGTGCCGCCACCCCACTGAGCCACTGGCTCCCACCATCGGGTTTTCTGCTATGTTGATATAATGTTCAGAGAGGACAATGAGAAGGAGGAACGGTAAGCCAGGAGCATCCCCCCCGACCCCGTGTGGATTGAGTCACAGTGGGGTCAAAGAGTCCCTCACCATATGGAGGTTATGGATTGTTTTATGTTATCTGTCACAAAAACAGACATTCATGAGCGATGATATAAGACTCCCACCGTTGCCTCCAAACAGTCACAGATACAATACATATGCATAATATTAAAAAGAGACCCTTTATGCTCATTTTCAACGTCCTCCTTTTACTTCTTTGACTTTTGCACCATCATCAAATCAAAATAATGCTTGTTTATCTGATACTGGGCTGTAGTGAAGTGAAAGCCATTTTATCTCTTCTCCTTTTAAGGTGTATATGATATCCTCATGTTGGTATTGTTCCTGAATGATCATAATAACATCGGTCTAGGATTAGCATTGCTACTGACCAATCACATTGTTGCTCTGGAGTGTTGAGGAAAAAAACAATGAGGAATTTGGTAAGCATTTAAATTCTTTGTTAATTCATACAGTATAATAAATATGTTATCAAGTTAGGTTTGCTGTTAGTCAAATTTAGATCACCCAGGATGGTTTGCTAGTGAAGCTTTAGCTAACTTCTTGGCTAATGCTAACTGAAAGCTCAGACAATATGATTGGTCCAGTGCAATGTTGATCCTAAACCAGCTTTGTTATGACGTAGGAAAGGAGTGTCAAACATAAGGCCCGGGGCCTAGAATCAGCTAGGATCAACACAAACACACGAATATCAGATTGTGTTTTCTTTTAAAGCCAACCTTTCTTCTGATTGGCTCTCATTCTGCACTCATGACATCACAAAGAGCCAAAGGAGGGGAAAAAAAGTTTAAAAGAAAGAGTATAGAGAAGTTTAAAAAGAATAGCTCGTGCAGGTGGGGTGGTAGTCATGCCATTTGTGTACCTGTGCAGATGAAGAACTTGGACTCTCCGACACTTAACTCCACTTTGTTCAAGGATATAGACACTTGCAGGGCGGCTGTAAGAGAACAAAAGAGAGACAGAGGAAGAGCGGATAATGGATTAGTTATTGCAAGTGAGACTACAAAACACAAAGAAGTTTCACATTTGTTGACTGGATAGACATAATAATAGAAAATTGCTCCCAAAACGCATCACCTTCCACAGCAAAGTAGGCTGTTTCTGTCCCTCTTTAAGAGATTCTGTTACATTATCTGTTTGCATCACTTGTGTGTCGGGCTTACGTGCATGAACCCTTGCCGTATAAAAAGAGCGCTCCTCAGACGTGTTTTTGGCTCGTTCTTGTATAAGAGGCATTGTCAGAGCTGAAAAGAACAGTTTATATATTCTTATTCAACTTTAACTGCTTTTCAAAGTTTCCGTTCAACAGAACAACAGACGCCTATTCCGCTGCACAAAGCTCAGAGACAGATTGGCTTGATACCTTCTATTAGGCACATGGCTGTTTGTGACAAGCTTGTCAGTCAGCCTCACAATGAACGGGATTCCTTTCAGCCTGAGGTAATGCTATTTGCTGTTATCTCTCTCGACAATGGTATATGAATTGAACAACAGTGCAATGCGGGATTTTAAAAGCTCAAAACGAGCAGAAATCGGCAAATAACTCAATAATGCTGGTGTTTTCTTTGCTTGCAAAACTTGTCATGCAAGGCTTTTTTACACCCTCGCTAAGATACACCAGACTATTGTGCGGGGGGGGCAATATGCTGCCTGGAGGACAGTAAAAACTTGCAGCGGGTGGCAGTGACAGAGGCAAAGTACAATCAGAGGCCATTTGTCAGTGCTGGTCCATTGTAAGTGGCACTATAATACCACACAATAGGCGATCCAGTGAAAGTTTTTAAAGGCTGCAGTGAAAGGCAGGTATCTGAAGTATGTGAGACTGTGTCAGAGGAAAACGGGTGGAGGAAAAATAATAAAATAAAGCAGGAGCAGAGATGCAGCTCAACAGCACCGTGGAGCTGAGTGTGTCTACATGTCTAATGTGATGAGCGGTGATTGGCAACTCAGTGGGGACAGGGTCAATTTTAGGCCAGGGCCTCTCGACGCAGCAGTAGTCACACGGCATCGTGAGACATTTTGATGAGCCTGTCATGTCTCAGCTCCTCGTTCTCAGCCCTTGGAGCTGCGAGTCTAGTTAGAATCAAAATCAAACCCCACACAGATACAAACACACACAGGCGCACACAGGCACGCAGATGAAGGCTGAATAATACTCTAATGGATGTTAATTCTCTCTATAACACTGGGAACTTAACAGGGCGGCTGTCAATAATTGAGGAAATGATGCAATGATTAGCTGCAGCTTCTCTGAGGAGAATGACTCTAACCAACAGCAGCGCCACACTCAAGCTGCTATCACTGGGAGAACTCTGTCATAACTGGGTGCCACCTATAGATGGCAGTAAAGAGGCACTGCCACATTTCCATGGTGGGGGTAGAGAAGCAGCTTTCAATACATTTGATCGTTTCTGCAGTGCAGCTCGATTGTTACGATGTCAAATAGTCAATGGTGGAAGTTCAGAGACTTAGTGGGCTCATTCGTATTGGGTGGATTATTTTCTTTTGGTGTTGCACAATGAAAATTCAATAGAAGTCAATAGAAAGTCCATTCCATTTGCAGAGTTTGAAGTAGAAACAATTACTGTACCACTTTCACACAGAGCTATAATTTGTATAAAGTACAGTTTTTGTGCTTAGTGTCAACTAACTTTGGACTCCACTGCTAAATAACAGAAGCTAAAGTTTGAGCATGTTTGGTTGCTTCACCAGCATCTAGAATTCAATTTTTGAAAAATGTTTTTCAGCTCTGAGCAGTTCACTTGCCCACTTTGTGCCATCATTGTGGCAGAGGGAACATCCATCAACAAGACACTCAAAATAAAAGCCACGTGACACCTGTGAGTACGTTTAAATTGGCCACTAATTGCCTGATGTGAAAGCACAGTACACTTCAAACATACGTGTAATTAGTCTGGAGTATAGCTACACACACCACTACTGTCTACACACACATATATACACACACACACACGCATTGTTTCAAATGGATGCAAATGCTATTCTTAGGTTGATTAATCATGTCTATTTAACCCTGTGCCCTTCCGCACCAGCTGCCTTTGACTTAAGGCAGATTCCAATCAGTGCTTCTAGCACTTTAACGGTTTTCAATTATTAATTGATTCTGGTCTGTTCTTGCTGTATGTGATTGATCACATAATAAGTCGCTCATAAAACTCAGTGGGAAAAAGAAAAATTGCCTGATTTTTTTTCTCCCCATGCTGCTGGAATCTTAGGTGTGAATCATATAATTAAGTCGAACCTGGGGAACATTAGTGTTCAGTTGGCATTTTTGAGCTAGAATGCACAACATAGAGTCCACACGGTGGCTATACATTGACATTTTAATGAGAATGCTGACGAGATTTGGAATATAGCATGGGATGGGAGAATTTGTTTACTCAACACTGTCTCGCCTGGAGGGGACACAAAGAGACATGCTATTTATATCAATTTTCCGGCATGGAATGTTTTTCGGCTGCATTCAACCGGCTTATTACAGAGCTTGGGTCAATACGTTATGTGCCTGGTAGCAATTATCAGCGCCAATTATTAGCTCCTTTGAGAAGCTTTGGAGACAAGCAAAATAAGACAACAAACAAAACCATTGATTGCCATTTGTAATGTGTCAGAGGTGGTCAATACTATACATGACTCGCCAGCTTTCCTAACAACAATGAGACATGATTAATTCCAGCATCAGTTATGGTATCTGAACTCGGCAACAAAGGTGAGAAAAAGCACAATGTTTGCCTCAGAGTTGCCAGATTAATACACACAACTGGCTGGTCATAGTACTCAGGAGGGCTACTGAAAAAATACAACCTAATTTTAAAAAATGAATCATAACTTTCTTGTGAAAAATTAAGAACAAATTATCCTCTCCCACTTATAGTGTTTGCCAATACCCTCCTAAAGATATTTAGAGGGTATTGGCAAGCAGAGGATAATGGTCCCAGGTACCCATGTATGTGACACTAATGCAACATTTTCTTCTTGGACACAGCTTGGCACTGAAATGTAGCATGAAGCTCAGGAAAGTTGAGTACAGTAGAAAATGCTCCACTAACTTTGGGCACGTGGCTTTCACAGCCTGGATTCATGTGTGACTGCAACGGCTCATTATCTCACAGAGAAATACCTGTAATAGCACAGTAGCCCACATGTTTGCATTCAGTTTGTGGGAGTACAAAGACTTGATTTTGTCAGATGCATTCAGCATTTAGGACAGGTTTTAATGACTGTGTCACTTGGTAATCTCATTTTTGCAATAGCAAAAACTGACAACCGATAGTTGCAGACTGAAAATCTTTCTCATTTGGTAAATCAGATACCATCCATCTATCTATTTACTTCCACTTATTTAGTTCAGAGTCACAGGGTAGTTGGAGGCTATCCCAGCTGTCCAGGTACTGTCCACCCTGGATAGTTCAAAAGTCTATCAGAAGGCTATCACAGAGAGACAACTATTCACGCTCACTTTCACACCTTTGGCAAATTAAAAATTGCCAGTCCACCTAACTCAAGTAAGTCTTTGGACTACAGGAGCATGCTAAAATAACCAGAGAGAACCCAGGATTTTAACCCAGACTATGCTGTTGTGAGGTGGCATTGCTAACCACTGCACACAGTATGATTAAGGCATTTACTGTAAATTAATTTGACATTGCATGTGGTCAAAAGTGCAACAAATGTTCATAAAATGTAACAGGAAGCAGCTCTGTCACTGTCAATCTTCCTCCCGCATTCTAACATAGCACAAATTCTCTTTTAAGTCCAAAAGGCAAAGCTAGATGCACCATTAAGGGTGAATGGATCTAAAGTCCCAAAAATTAGTGAAGTGAAAGACTAGTGTTGCATTTTCTCCCAGGTGGTATAATCACAGGTCCACGAGTCCTGGAAAGAAAAGAAGCTTTCGGGGATTTTCCAAAGAGTGAGTAGCTAGCTAGCTAGTACAAATGTGGGAACTTCAGAAAAGACAACTTTTAAGCCTTTGAGCATAAACCAAAAAAACAAAAAAACAGTATATGCTTTGCAGTTGTTTCTTGTTTTTAATTGTTTTTTTTAAAAAACCCCACAGCTCTAGCTCTTTAGGAGTACAGGGTGAAGGTTAAATGGTTTTCAGTACAGGTGCTTGCCGAGGGTCAGTCAGCGAGGTAGTTCTGCAAGTGCCATGTGAATCATAGACAACTGTCATCATATGGCAGAGCAAAGACACTGAAAATGGATGAAAATTCAGCCAAGAGAGCGTCTGAGAGAGCGAGGGGTCATACAGAACACGAGTGAGTGTTCTTCAGCCGTTAAGTGGTTGACTCGAATCACTTCAAGTGCCCCCGTCCATATTAACCACATTTACAGCAAATAGAAAAACAGAGGGATTGCTTTACAACTGCAGCTAAACACAGGGATGGTGCTGGCATGTTAGCAAAGCTTTGTGGTGAAGTCCACAGTTTAATTGAGCATGTAAACAGCATGTGTAAAGTACAGTGCAAGAAACAGTGATGGAGAAATAAATGCTAAATTAGCCATGTGCTTGTGTTGCTCATGCAAGGCTAATTAGCCACAGGGAGATGCCATGGGAAGGCCTGGTTAACATGAAGACCATAATATTAAAAACGTGTTGAGGTAAGGAGCTGTCGGCAAGAAAAGTAGGATTCATTACAAGAGAGGGCAAGTTATTTCACAAGTTTTACAGAAGCTGCCTCGTGTCTCAATCACTGGATTTCTCAATGGAAGTGATTAAGGTCAGCCGAGGAGGAGCTGACAGAGCTGGCCTTGTGACATGATTCAGCGACATCTGGAAGCGGTACAGCAGGGTGCAGGAACTTGCCAGCAGCTAAGTTGGTGTGACTAAATCTAGAGCAGACTGAAGCGGGCTAAACGCACCGTTGCATTTAGCAGCAGGATAAATCCAGTCTTTGATTGACAGAGTGGAGAGTGTCCAATCAGCTGGAAGCGAGAGAGAGGGATGTGATTCTGTAATCCTGTACTCAATAAAAAAAAGAAAAGAAGAAGAAGCCCCATTAAAGCCATGGCCAAATAAGTGCACCGCAGAGAACATGCTTTTGTGTGTTTGTTTGTGCGGCTGTACATATAAGAACGCGTGGGGGTGTATATGTGGTTTGGGCCTTTACTTCATTGTGTGTGCGCGTGTGCGCGCGCGCAGGTTTTTTTAAGCACACAGAGCAGCGAGGGCCCGAGGCAAAAACGCTCTGCTTTAATTGTGTGTGATTTTGTGGAGACATTGAAGGGATTTCTTCCCTTGAACCACGGAGACGGCGAGAGAGACACACACACAACGAGTGGGATAGAGCGAAAGAAGGAAGGAGATAAAATACTACTTACAATGTTTTGTATTCACCTGAACCTGCATGTCTTACACACTTCTTCAAAGGCGTTAACAAAGGGCGACAAAAAAGGTGTTTGCAGCAGGAAATCATCGTCAAAAACACTAAACAGGCAGATTGGTTTTTTTTTTTAAGCTTCATCGTCTCTAGCTGAGCACTGGCACACGGGACTGAGCGATGGTGTGAGTATATGAAAGTAAAGACTATGATCTGGCTCTTACTTTGGCACTTTTGGCTCCTGTTTCTGTATTTTTATTGGTTATTGTGACACAGCCCCCCCCCCAAATTAAGTGACATTAGGTCATTGTGCATACAATCTGCACAGCAACCTGGGTAGGAAAAAAACAACAAAACAAATATCCATGTTCTTAATATATACATCTCTGTCAAAATATATAATATATATCTTGACAGAGACGTTGACACGACAGGTCAAAGGTGACCAAAGTTGCTCTACTGGATAGAACAAAGCAGGGGTGTCAAACTCCAGGCCTCAACAGGCGGTGCCCTGCAGGTTTTAGATGTGTTCTTGATCCACCACAGCTGATTTAAATGTCTAAATTACCTCCTCAACATTTCTTGAAGTTCTCCAGAAGCCTAGTAATGAACTAATCATTTGATTCAGGTGTGTTGGCTCAGGATGATATCTAAAACCTGCAGGACACCAGCCCTTGAGGCCTGGAGTTTGACACCCCTGGAATAAAGTCTGGTGACTATGGAGACCATTTAGTCTACAGTAATTTCACTGTCATGTTTAATACACGGACTGCTAATTATATAGCACTTTCGTGCTCTGGGCACCCAAAGAGTGTTTTACTATAAGCCTCATTCCCCCAATCATGTTAGCAGTCTGGCTAACATGTATGCACACCCTCACAAGGATGCACATGGTTCAGTATCTTTCTCAAGGATAATTTGGCATACTCTTCCAGTAGATAGGCGTGCTTTACTTCCTGAGCCACAGTTGCCCAAACTACTTTGTTCTCTGGCAGACTGTTGCATTTTAATGATGTCAGTTGGTATTAAGGACCCAAAGTATGCAAAGAAAATATCCTCCACACCAACACATCACCACTAGCAGCCTGAACTGTTGATTGAAGGGGGGATGGATCCATGCTTTCACGTTGTTTGTGTAAACTTGTGATCCTACCAAATCTCGCAACAGAAATCAAGACTTATCAGACCAGTTGGTGTTTCTTCAACTTTTAATTGTCCAAGTTGATAATCCTGTGTGAACTGTAGTCTTAGTTTCCAGTTCTAAGATGAGAGCAAATTGTGAGACCTGGTGCAGTCTTCTGCTACTGTAGCCCATTGACTTCAAGGTTCAAGGTGCTGTGCATTTAGAGGTGCTCATTTGTATACCTTGATTGTAACAAGTGGTTAAGTTACCATTGAAGGAGTTGGCCTTTATAATTTTTATCCTGAGGAATGTTTCTCACTTTTGCTTTTTTCCAACATTCTCTGTAAACCCTGCAAATGTTTATATGCAAAAAACGTCTAGAATACTCAGACCAGACTGTCTGGCACCAGCAAATATGCCACATTCACAATCACTTAAATCACCTTTCTTCTTCACTGATGCTCAGGTGGAGCATGAGCAGGTCATCTTAAACATATCCATATGATTGAATGTACTGAGTTGCTGACATGTGATTGGCTGATTAGATATTAACAATTGAAGCTAGCTCCCCATACGGAAAAGAAATAGTAAAAAACTTATATGTGATTACTCATGAAAGTGGCCACTTTCGCATTACTTTCATACATTGTTTTAGCAAGTATCCATAACATACAAGTTTCATTATATAATTTTTCAAGGGATCTTATATGTGTTTTCACACTTATATGCTTTTCATACAAGTTTCACACAAGACAGATACAAACTTTATAAGATTTATATATATCTTTTCCATATGGGTCAGTATGGGGATCTGGTGGCTCTGTTATGCTGTGGGCTATGCTTTACTGGCATGGCATGCTTTGAGTCCACTTGTGGGACTAATAAAGGTATATCAATATAAATATCAATATCAATACATCGCAGAACACCAGGCACCCTCATTGACATTGAATGACCTGCTGAATTACCTTGACAGTCACCAGATCTGAACCCACAACAATGTGCACAACATCACAGTCAACCACAGTCATCAAAACACACATGCATTAATATTTCTTGGAAAGCTTGTGTTCCAGTAGAGTAGCAGTAGTGGAGATTTAATGCCATACTGTGCAGCAATCTTATGGCAGCACAGGTGACCATGTCAGTTTCTCCTGTCTTAGTGTCAGTTGGTAGCCTTTTATTATGTAAGAAAGTGAAAGCATTTTTGCTGTAGGACCTTGACAATGAATAAGCACTTGATTGAAAGCAAAGCAGTAACCTTTTACTGGGAACACTGAATGCTGGAAAAGAGCTACAATGCAACGCTATTACAAAGATTAATTTCCTCCAGTGCAGCAAGGACGCTTTCATAGTATCTGGATCTTTAATTCGCATAATATAGCAATGCTCCTGTGAAATACTTGTTGCCAACTTTGCCTGTGGATTCATCTGAAGTTGTTTTGAAGTCTGTCAAAACATACCTGTATGACTGCCAATGCTGCCTCCCTCAGTCCCCTGCTCTATGTATCTGTCCCTCTACATAACAAGCCTGCTTTCATGCTGCAGAGGAGAGGATAGAAAAGGAGAGCGTCGGTTCTACTCAGCCAACCATATCCAATCGTACCGACATACAGGCTCAGGCCACATGTACAGTCTCAGGCACAACCCACAGCTACCTATTATCTCACCACTTTCCCGCACACCTTCTCTGTATCTCTGCTTTTTGCTCACTGGCTGCTTTGCGATTTAGGTTCCCATCCTTAAGCTGCTGCGCATTGGGCTGAGGCGGCCGTGACGGACCACTCACTCTCTCTCTGCAGTCACGGATGCATACGTGTTATGTGGCGACATGCAAATGCACAGATGCGTTGTTTCAGACAGATGTGAAATCTTCTGCTAATTAGCACGAAAAGGCAAGATGATCTTATCTAGCAGGTGGCCATAATAGCATGTTTTGCTCATTTCACCACCACTGGCTCTCTATCTCCCTGTGGCTACTAGGCAGAATGAAACACTGTTTGTGTTCATATATATGGGTTGCTACAGTTCGCCTCTGGATCTTATTAACAAGCCCATTAGCATTACAGTAAACACCATACACATACTGCCTGTCATTAAAAACTTTGCTGTTTTCCGGTCTTATTGCATGTTGGTTTTTGTGGCTCACATTGTATCAGAGTGGAGAAAATATGCAAGCTGCCCTTAGGGCACTTGCTAAATGAATGCCATTGCTTTTAAAGAAAGCCCTAAGAGGACTGGCATGAAATTTCATCAAAGTGATATTTCTTAAAAGTACAGAATTACTTTACTTCCTTCTACCATAATTTTATATTAGCCCCCCTAACTTTCTTGAGCTACTTGCATTTATTAGAACCATAAATATTTTAGATCAGAGCTCTAAATACTAATGAAGGTAGTCTTTGTGATTGTGAAAGACACAAACTGTTTTTGTCAAACGCTTTTAATGATGATAGAGCCTAAGGCAAGGTCGATAACAGGTCAAAAAGCTCCCATGTTCAGGTTGTGTAGCTCCCAAAAGGAAAGAGGTGTCTGCATTCATTAGGTCTACACTTCTCTGATAGAAAATGCAACTTGTCACGTCTTTGTCACTGGAAACAATGAATTCGAACAAGAGAGGAAGCTTGCTCATAACTCAGAGATACTTCAGCAGTGGCTGGATCATAACAGATTCTGATTTGCTATAAATCTTGTAATTAGTAAATCAAAATGGGCAGCACAGTTGTGTGGTTAGCACCATTGCCTCCCAGCAAGAAAGTCCTGGGTTCGTCTTTCCATGTGGAGTCTGCATGCTGGATCTCTGCGGCTTCCCACAGACACGTCTGGTAGCTTAACTGGTCATTCATATGGAGACGAATTTCAGAAATTGGACCTGTGACATCTGAAATAGCCTCCAGTCCAAACCGCAACCATGAATTTGCTAAGAGTAAGAAAACAAATGATTCAGTCAAAGATTATGCATGTTTTCAGCTGGGTGTTCTTTGCCTATCTCAACAACTCCTCATACAATCTACATCAAATTTGGCATTTGACGTAGATCAAGTGCAGTATCATGTTTGAGATCACGGAGATGATGTGAAACATCTCTGTAACCGCGTAATAATGGCCAGTACCATTAAAATGACAAGTGCAAATTATACTGCGAAAGTCAAAGGATCTTAAATGCCCCCTCAAAAAGAACTAGCAACCTTGGTAAAATATTATATTCTTCTGTATTTCTTAACCAAATTCTCAAAACAACTGGTCCAGAAAACCCAGATGCCCTCTTGGATACAGCACTCCAAAGAAAAATGTGAAGGGAAAAGTGACAGAAAGTCAAAACAAGAAGGTATGAAGTTGCCTTATGTAGTAGTAATATTCCTAAAGGACCATATGTTCCACAAATCAATCACCAAACTCGTGAAGCCAGACAGACAATCGAGGCTGTGTCAGAGGGCAGATGAGTTACCAGAAGGAAAAGCACAGAGCCCCAAGTGGCAAGGCAATCACCAGCTATGATAGAAATAAGGGGAGTCGAACAACAGGGCTCCAATTTGAGTTTTCAATTGTTACCTTGCAATCAGAGTGTCTAGATGTCAAAGGTGATGGCAAATGTGGGGAAAGAGACTCTCCAAATGACATCGGAGTGCATCGAGAAGCACACAAAAGCAGGTCGGCATGCAGATCCCAATGTTTAGAGCATAAAATCTCCAGCACATAAAAATACACCACCGCCATCCCAAAGTACCTCTCAGACAAACACGCTCTGGTACAACCTTGGTATTGTCTCATGACCTTTGTCTCCCTTATCCTCCATCACCAAAACGATTTCTATTCCAGATTGTGCAGTAAAGTGCAGCCTCACACTGTGACAGAATAAATCCAATTTTCTTGGATATTGTGTTTGTATTTATGGAAACATAAGGGGGGAAGCCAGCCTTTAAGCATAGGTGCAAGATAATGCCCTTATCCTCATTCCCTTTCTCAAAACAGAATCATGCTCCACTGGAAATTATACAGAAGCTCTGACCATTTCATTGCTATTTTGTTTCTTTTTTATCCCCCACTCACTCAGCACGCCTGAGTCCTGTGACTAATCTATTAGCCTTATATTTTCTTATCTCTGTCACCCTACCATTTCTGTTCCTCTATTTCCTTCCTTTATCCTTTCTCTTCTCATCGGGCTGCAACCTGTTTCTCAACATGGTGGCATCAGTGCGCTTCAGGGATTGGGGATAATATTCATACCTTACCCAGACATGATAAAAAAAGTTTTTCCATTTTATTACACAAAAAAAGCGCCAAAAAGTTCTCAAACAGTGTCAATCAAAAATCTTCTAATTAAAACTGATGCTCGGATAAGTACAATCAAGGTGTCAATCCATCACCTCGTCAGTCTGTATGCCAGCCTAGATTGCTAATGATGTGTTGATCAGGTGTAAAATTGCACTACAAAGGTAGAAGAAGAAGAAGAAGAAGAGCATCGCTGACACCGTAAATGGGTCGCTTGAGTGAGTTTTTTTCTTTCTTTCTGAGGAATGTGGCAGCTTTCTTTTAGGTATTAATAAGGTCATCCATCAAGACAGAAAGGTTCCAGTCAAATGATCAGGTTAATAAGGCCAATTATAATGACCAACCATTTTTTCTGCATACAGACAAGCTAATTAAATATATATTCATGAGATGCCAGTGCTGTCACTTTAGTGTCGCTTTGCAATGCTTCGCTGAGAACTTTCCAAACTACGTCCTCGGAGTCGACAGAAAAGGGCCGTTTTTAGGTGACGTCACTAGCTAATCACTTCAGATTTTCCTGAAACGCAATACAGGGCTGATGGCCTGCTCCTCTATTACACGTTTTACACCTCAGATTCTAAAGAGGACTTTACAAATGTGTCATATGTTCACACACATACACACAGGGGCAAGCGACGGCGACCGTATGTGGCTCAGGAGGTCAGCTTCTAATTGGAAGGTCACTGGTTTCGTTCCTGGTTCCTCCAGTCTGTGTGTCTAAGCGTCCTTGGGCAAGACACTGAACTCCAAATTAGCCCCGATGTATCTATCGAAGTCTGACAGTTTGCCTGATAGGTAAAGAGAGCTTAAGGCACAGCCTAAAGCTTTGTATGAATGAATGAATGCCCCCTCTGAAAATAGTCTGAGTGCTGAGTGAAAATAGAAAGTACCAGTCCATTTACCACTCACTCTCATATGATCACACGCAAGGTCATTGCAACTGACCTTAGCTAAAGGATGGCTTAACATGTAAAGGACCAGGACCAGGAATCACACTGACAAACCTGTGAGTATGTCACCCAGCCAATCACTTGCATTACTGTTCTTAAATTCTCTAATCCCATTAGAGTTCTGCTTCTTCTTTTTCTTTTGACTTTTACCTTTACGGGTTGCCACAGAGGATCATCTGCCTCCATCTCACAGTATTCCTAATATCCAGTCCTCCCTAACTACATCCATGAATCCACCACTTATTGTAAATAACAACCGCAAACCTCCACCAAGGCAGTCTCTGGGCAGTGTTCAGTTTTAAAGGAATCATACTGTATATTGCATATATTCTTTTTTTTTTTTTTTTAAATATTTTTAATGTTTAAGAATTTTGTAGTGCAATACTTGACATAATTTTAAGTATAATTATTATAGTTTTTAAGGGGCTATAGTACATGTGTAGCACTCATGTCATTGTTTAGTAACATTTGTTTAAGTGTAGTAATGATTATCATGTGAAAGACATTTTTGATATTGAGTTTATTTTATTTTCCATTAAAATAAGATGAGTGTTTTGTATTTAAAGGGTTCTAGCTTGTAATTGCAATCTCCATAACAAAGTCAGCATAAAATAATTGTTGCCATTAAAAACGCAGGCACCTGTTTCATAAAAGACATTTTATGAAAGTTTGACCTCATTTGACCTTGAAGAAAAGGTCAGAGGTCCAATGTGATATTTAGAATCTCCACATATCATATGTCTATATGTTGTCAATACAAACAATGGCATTAAGAAATATCGCTTTATTAAATTGGTCTATATAGCATTATTATAGCTTTGATCTTCACATCATTCTATTGACCTAGAAGTAGAGGTCAAAGGTCATATCTGATCTGATATTTTAAATCTTTACATGGGACTTTCAATATGATGAAAATACCACACTAGTACGAATCATACTTCAAGTTATGAGGCTTTTTTGTCAATTTCAAACATTAAATCATTAGGCTGACCTTGAAGACCTTGGACCTACTTTTACACCAAATTAAAGTTTAAAAGTTAAAGTTATCAGAATCCATGTTTACACTATTATCGTATAGTGTATAGTTATATTATTGTGTAGTTTTTTATAATGTGCTATAAGCACGTGTGCACTGTTTCCAATTTCGTTATATTATGTATAATGACAATAAAGGCTTTCAATTCAATTCAATGTTTACAGACATAATGACACATCTACATGCACACAAACATTCCCCAAAACAAACAGAACCTCATTGGCACATGCAATTATATTGTAGGTGGTACACTGGTGCAATGGTTAGCACTGTTCTGTCAGAGCAAATAGGCTCTGGCTTCTGACAGACTGGAGTGTTTCTGTGTGACATTTGGGCACATGTGAGGTTTCACTTTACGCTTGTAAATAGAAATGACTTGACAACGGATCTCAGGGGATTTGGCAATGGCATGCAAAAGTATGTAGTGCATTGAATTTAAAGGTAAAAAAAAGTATTATTTTTGATGGCAAAGGCTAACTTCAGACTTCACTAATATTGCTGGATGCGGAAAGGTTCATCCATCCATTCGCTTCCGCTTATCCTTTTCAGGGTCGCGGGGGGCGCTGGAGCCTATCCCAGCTGTCATAGGGCGAGAGGCGGGGTACACCCTGGACAGGTCGCCAGTCTGTCGCAGGGCCAACACATAGGGACAGACAACCATTCGCGCTCACATTCACTCGCACATTCACTCCTGCATGTCTTTGGACGGTGGGAGGAAGCCGGAGTACCCGGAGGGAACCCACGCAAACACGGGGAGAACATGCAAACTCCACACAGAAAGACCCCGGCCTGATGGTGGAATTGAACTCAGGACCTTCTTGCTGTGCGGCAACAGTGCTAACCACCGTGCCACCACGGAAAGGGTCAGGTTTACATAATTACAATTAGATCAGAATTAAGTTCTGAGCACACCTCTCCATGCCACTACTGAAGACTGTGCTCCCTGATCTCTTTTGACTTGCCTCACTCAATCACCAGTGTTTCTCAATGTTTCTATGGCTGCCCTCCTCCCCGAAAATGGAAGGTTTTCTCATGTTCTGCAAATAATATAGAAAATGCATGACTAACGTCATGGTGTTCAAGATAATGGACCCCAGTATATGTTGGTGAAGGGTTTGATCATGAAGATCTATTTGAAATTCAAAAAGTCCCTGCCATCAAACACACACTACATATTGATCTTCTGAAGAGGGTCGACTGAGTTCACCTCATTGCTACACCAACCCCTGTATAAGTACACTGAGATGAGGGAACCCACGTGCAGTGGGAGGCTTGTCCCGCCTCTGTGGGAGGAGGTGACTCAATTGAGTTTGGCGAAGAGTGATTCAGTTATAAGACCTGGAGGACTGGGAGGCACTATCTGATTTCGGAGGGCCACTGGGAGGAAGTCTCGAAAAATGAGCAATGAAGGAAAAAGAAAAAAGCAAAACATGAAAAATAGAGCTCATTGTGTCAAATCCTGCACATTAAGGTGTGTTATTTCACAAGCTAGAAAGCCAGTTTCAGAAGAGACAATCAAGCAGATGCAAATAGAGGATGAGTGTCACGACAAGGAACAGCAGTCTAAACACACCAAGAATTACATTGGGCTGCTGTCAGCAGGAAGAGCCCTCTAGTAAACGTATGTAGGCGTTTTGCCCGTCAGATTCACTAAAGCATGAAGCGAGAGAGCGGCTCGCTGCTGATGCCACTCTCCCACCATTCTCCGCTCATTCTCCTCGCTCTCTAAGAAAGAAGCAGAGGCAAATAAAAATAGAAATAATCCACTCCCTTGTTCAGCCATTCCCCTTTGCCAGCTGTTCATGTGGGAATAAGGTCATTTCGAAACACTTCTTTCTCTCTTTTTTTTTAAAGCTAACCAGTCACGGCAGTTTAAAATACCGGTTAGCTTGGGTTCACTTTTCATCGCAAAAGAAAATACAAAAGGGATATGCACATACGAGGTGATTGCGTAGAGGAATAATACAGTGGTTACTGTGGGTGGTTGCTAGCAGACTTGTCACACCGGGAGCTGAATCTTTAACAGCAGCTCATTAGTGCACCTACACTATGTATTTGTGGAACATGAGAATATTCACACGGGACGTGATTAAAAGCTTGGTGGGTGAACACAAGCAGAGCGAATGTTGACCTTAATGACAAGTGTGGATTGTTTTATGCATACTTTCAAGCAGGCGCATCATCACAGCGCTTCCCGATTGCAACAAAACACATCTGTTGGCTTAATTAAGGGGCTCGCTTGCTTGAAATTTAGCCCGCGTCGGTCACAAAGTGACCCTGGCTTTTCATATCCGGAACAAGCTTCCTCCACTGCACAAGGGATGCAGGTTTCATCGAACCCCAAAAAAGTTTCCCCTTTGGAACGTTCGGCAGATTGGGAACAAGGGTTGAACAAAGTGTGATTTTTAACATAAAAAACGTTCACTTCTGTAGATCGAAATCAAACATCCACAGTGCTCGAGCAACAGTTCCAGAACAGCTTCACACGACACAAAACAAAGATTTGCATTTCTGCTTTTCTTCTGGCAAAAAGGTGCCCGCATTTTCTTGCTTTCAACCTCAATTGGGAGCTATTCTGCGTTCTTTGAATAGAAACTGTCATTTGGTCTCAGCTGGCCAGTGATGCTCGGCTTTGACAATATGCAATTCAGCTGCGCAGACCGCCCCAAAGTACAATTGTAAATTCTCAAAGAGCGACTGCAAGAAAAGACTTTGGACAAACATGTCAAAGCTATATCTGCCTAAACATTTTAAGAGGATAGGATGCGGGATTTCTGAATATGTGTAAACCAAACACAAATAGCCACCATCCAAATCCCCACCTTGTTAAATATGATGATGATTTTCATGTTAATGTAGACTCTGGGTTGAAAGGAATAAAAAAAAAGAAGAAAAAAAAACCCTCCTCTGGCACAAACAAGAAGGAAACATCTAAAGTGATCACTGAGGTGTGCCTGTCTGCTACACCTCTAAGGGATGTTACCTTTAATTCTCATTCATGCGTGCCGGTGAATGAGCCGAGCAACGTGATTTTTTTTTACATTTGTTTCTTCTTCTTTGCAGAAGCGATCATTGCCGCGGGGATTGAAATGGCACGGTGGTGGGCTGATTATTCTCCTGCCACATCCTGCCGGTGGCTGTGACACAGCCATTATTCTCAGGCCCGTGGATTAATTCAGTCACAAAGGAGAGGTCAGCGGCTCCTGCCAGGCCTGAGAGAGAGGAGGCTCTGGGGGATTATACAAGGTGGAGTCAAGCACAGCAGAACCATCTTCTGCCTTCTTGGGCTGTGATAAAATTCAAAGGTTTAAGGTCAAGAGTCTCTCTAATTGGGAGGGTATGTCCCGTGACAATCACTGTGCAGACCATTAAGGCTGGAATTTTCTGCTAAATGATCCACACTGTAAAACGAATTACATTCATTTTCTAAAATTTACAGCTGAATGGGATGTTCTCTCAATCTAAGTATGAATTGGACTGGATTGTAGATCCCAATTACACTAACACTGGAGACGAATTGACTCTGTGCACGTTAGCATATGCTACTTCCGGTGCGGAAACTCCTGTGTCCTATTCGCTCCTGGTTTACGGTCCAAAACAAGTTAAGCAAATGAATGAATCAAGCGGTGATTTACATTTCTATAGATGTCTTGGGCATTTACCCAATATATCTATAAATGATGTTCATCGACTTGTTGATATTTTTCCCCGCGCCTCAAAGCAAAAGAGAAAATGGATTCAAATGTTATATTTCTCCTCGTTTATCGCGGGTGTTATGTTCTAAAAATAACCAGCGATAGGTGAAATCAAGTAGCCAATTTTATTTTTTGACGGTGCAAAACGTTTCGTGTACATACAGTACAGCACTTCAGAGTCACACCGCTAGCGATCGATGCAGCGATTCTGTACTGTACAGGAGAGACGTCACGGAGGAGATCGTCTGCAGCGATCAGGACGCAGGACACAATGTGACGTAAAAAAAAAAAAAGCATGCAAACTTGCACTAAAAAATCTGCGAAACAGCGAGGTGAAAGGTGAACCGCGTTATTAGCGAGGGACCACTGTAATTTTTAAGGTAAGTCACAACATACCCTTCATACATACTAATGTATAGAAACCCTTACCAGCAATCATTCATTTTTTGTGTGGCTTTTTTCACGGTTTGTTAACATGCTGTGTAGGTGTGTACTTGACTAGCTGATATCGACATAACGGGGAAACATCTGGTTTGACTATTCTTCACCTGTAGTTTGAATGCTGAACATTTGCCTGTTTAAATCATAAGACCAGTCACTATACAGAGATGTGCTTCTGAATGTGGACGATGTCTCTTCTGCTGCAGTAATGCAGTTCTGCTTGTGTTGAGTGATGTAAACAACTGATTGATCTAAACTCTTTAAACGTCAAAATTGATCATTAGATTTTTTATGACAACAGTGGCGAGTGTTCCCACCTTCTGCTCTTTGTAACTTAACGCGATCTTTCCGTTTTCGAGTTTTGGACATGATTTTGGAGTATATCTTCGCAGTAGCGATTGACCGCAAAGTAAAGCTACCGGAAATATACAACCCCACATCCGGTCTCAAACCAGGAAGTTAGCATTTTCTCGTGCACAGGGTCTATACACAGTGCTGCTAAGGTAGGGTTTGATGTGCCATTACAATAAGTTGTGTTGCCGTATGGTTTTGAATTGAAATGCTTTTACCTTTTGTACAGCTTCCACAGCTACTGTAATAAAGCAAATTAATGCAGTAAATAAACAACTATATCCTGTCTAGCTACAGTGAGTTTAATGTCGGGTTTTCATTAAAATACGAGACTGAAAATGAGGTTATTTTTTTTTCCAATTAGGCTCGCCACACAAAAGAAAAATCAGAGCCCGAGCTAATGTCATTCTCTTCTCTAATCTCAAGATCAGTGATTCAAAGGCTCAACCTGTATAACTCGCTTTTCAGCTTGTCCAATTCCTCCCACTTCAGCACACTTTTGTATTTCTATTTCCCTTTCTACCCATCACCCTTAATTTTACTCAAGTCAAAGCCTTTCATCTTTCCCTTTTCTTGCCTCGTTGTGCAATGAGTTGTCTGCTCACCTTTTTTCTGTGCGATTCCTTTCGGATATCATGTCTCTCTATTATTCACTCCGTCACTCTCTCTCGCTCTCTCGGTTTCTTGCTCTCTGACAGTTTCGTGGCTGCCCATGCAGCGCTTGTGACAGAAGCTGACACCAACTGTCACTGTGGCCCTGGCCAACGAGGAATTTAGAGTGCCAGGACCAGCCACCACTGAGTCAAGTCATGCCAGTATAAATGTTACTCAAAACTTTCTCCCTCACTGTTTTCCCTGAACCCTGTACCGTAGATGCACGTTCATTTTACCGAGGAGTCAAGGGATAAAAACAGTGGATCAGTGGCACTGACGGTCATTTACGAATGACACATGCAAAACTTGTACAGCAGCTATAACAAAAGAGGGCAAATTGTCATAATGTGAATGGACAAAGGTTCAGAGCCACATCATAAAAAAGCTTGTAATGTCTGAAACTAAAAATACGAGATTATGCAATGCTGGGAAACAATTTTAAAACTCTATTTATATCCAGCTCTTAGGAAGCTCAGATTAGACATGTTTTAGAAACATAGCATAGTTAAGGCAATGGCTAAACTAACAGATTCATTCATAGTTTTCAGAATAACCTAAATCCTCCTACTATACAAGTGTTAAAAAACCAAACAAAAAGAACCCCCTTTAGCCTAACTGAGAGGTGCTGTCATGGTTTGGGGCAACATTTCAGATGGTGGTGTTGGGGATCTTGTCAAACCAGTGCAGTAAAAGTATACATGTACAGAAAAACACACAGTGGAGCTCTATCAGCCATGAATTGGCCTCCCCAGAGCCCGAACTTCAAAATTATTGAAGCAGTGTGGGATCATGTTGACAGAGAACAGAACGAAAGACAGAAACATCCAAAGAAGAGCTTTGAATGTCCTTCAAGAAGCCTGTAGAACTATTCTTGAAAACTACTTAAAGGAATTACAAGAAAGCTGCCTAAGAGAGTTCAGACTGTGCTGAAGAATAAAGGTAGTCACATCAAATCATGACTTTTAAGCTTGCCTGTGTGCAATAAATATGTAGGAAAGGTGGTTGGATGGCTCAAGATTTCTGCACAGCAATGTAAGGGTAGAATGTAAAGATGTTGCCTGTGTTTGGGTTTTGCAGTGGCCATGAAGCAAAGTTCTGTGGCTGCGATGCCATTGCCTGAGGATCTATCGGTTATTTTCTCACAGACTATTATCAAACAGACATTTAGATAATTTGATTGAAAAAAAAAATCTTAGAGGATGAAGTCTGCTTTGTATACAGCATTTAACAGAAGAGCAAAGCTTCAGAGCCGAGGACGTTTTTTGAGGGACTGATAAAGGAATCAATTATGTTAATGGATAATTTACAACCACTCTGACAAATGATCATGCAAGTGTAGTGACTATGAAGAGCGTAAACCAGGTCTGTTATATTAGCCAGAACACTCCTGAATATTGCACTTCACTTTTAAAAAGCTAGTCATGGATATTTATTGATTAGCTTCTTTTTTTTTTTCAAAAACATGCTTTACTAGGCATGCACTTTTTTGTTTAGTGCTCCATATTGATTGCATTCAGGCACTGGGCATAAGAAAGAAGTAAAATGTACAGGATCAGTGCTTGATGTTGCAAATGAAGCAAGCATCTTGAATATTTTATCGTGGAAAAAAAAGGGATGTGCAATGTGTTTGTGTACACCAAATTCCTATTATACCACCATCATCTAGAGGGGGTGTTTGTGAAATCGCATCTGAGACTAACACCTCCTGCAGCGCAGAGAAAGGTCAACTCATTATTTAATTTGAAGCTGCATCTTTGAAAACAAAATAATGTAAAAGGAAAAAAAAACGAATGACCTGACTTTGTGGGAAACGTACTGATTTGCATTAAGTTGTGGATGACTGGATAGATGCCTCGTGTACTGACAGAAGCTTTAAGGCACTTTAGCTGTGCATACAGTAAGTAGGTGACAGTTTAATAGGCTAATTAATAGTCTGCGAAATCTGCATGTGGCACTAGCGTACAGTGTTGAATGACTGCTTGTATGGCAGTTTTGCAGTAAACACATTAAAGAAGGATCCGTCACTGAGCTCAAATACCAACTCTCCACCCCACCCCACCCCACCCCGCCGTGACGGATGATAATAGCGAGTATCTATATCCATACACAGGCTCAGCTATGCATGGCTTTCAATTAGAACCGTCAGCAGTGTGCACTCTGTGCTCCATAAAGGTAAGCAAACAAATCAATATGCATGGAGGAGAGCGCTCCTTTAAAACATTACCCCTGAATGCATCTTATACCACTGTATATACTGAAGTGACAACTAGAGCCCCCCCAAGGCAAAATCAATATTTGAGCAAATGCATCCACAAGACATTTGACACACTGTCCTTTTTAAAAACGCACAACACGAGATATGGTTTTCACAAACACGGTGCAATCAGAGTCATACACAAGCCTACATAGAGTACAGTGCACCACTGCGAGTATCCCTGACTTGGATAATTGTTGCCTCTGTAACTCAAAAGACAACATATCCCCAAGCTTTAGAATTAGCATATTCATTATTTAACTGGGGAGCAGCTGGCTAATTGGCAAATGAAATGCTTTCAATAATGTTCAGATGAGAAGCAGAATTTGATTAAACTGAATCTGGGGAAATTTTAGGAAAAAGAGAGAGAGGGAGAAATGAATATAAATGAGTGAATTGAGGAGGGTAAGAAAAGAAGATCTCTTTTGGGACGTGAGCAAAGTGACAGTCTATGTCATAAGCGCTGCCATTGTGCAGATGTACCGACTCTGCGGTGTTTGTGTGCAAATAAAGTAATTCGCAAGTCAACAGAAATGCTTCAAAACACGCTTGCAATTATCGCAATTTCCCATCCGGCGCTATCCGTAAACCCTCCAAAAAAAAGGGAGACGGAGGATATCACAGCTCAGTTCTGGCGCAGGTACTTCTGTTTTAATGGACTGCCGGAGCCAACTGAGTCATGTCAGCTTTCTAAATCAGAAAAGGAGGCTTGGGGGCGAGGGAGGGGCGTTGGATACGCTCGTAAAAATGCCCCCGCGATTCTTGTATCCGCTCATTCGAGTTAATGACACGTGCTCTCAGGTCATATATCAGCGTCTGTTTGATCCTGGTCTAGGATATTAAACTTTGATGGGTTCCCGCATTCACGGTGTACCCGGTGTACCTTTGCAGAGGACAGTGCAGAGTTCAGTCAATATGTGCACCCATCTCATAGCCAACTGGAAATGACTTATAAATGCAGGCCAAAGTGTTGGCACCAAGCTGACACACAGCTTCATCCCAATAATGCTTCACATGCCATTTTGCCAATTTTCTGCCACTCGTGATCCGCAACAAAAGGTGACACGTGTCAGCAGGGTAGCGTCAAAGTACCGGGAGAGTGGAAGCGGAGCAGCGGGGCACTCATACAGCAGAGATGGGTGGGGAGGGCGTGAGAGGGACTGGGCTGACGCACAGCTGGGTCATAGCAGCAGAAGCTGGAGGTGGCCATCAGCTGGCAGCCTGCTAAGAGTTTCCCACCAGGATTCCTGTGCTGTGGCTGTGCTGTGGATAGAACAACACCGGTGTGCCACAATCACTACTGGCCTGCTGCTGGGAAATACTGTAAGCCGGCATGCTGCGGTGGTGGGTGACAGCCTGCCATCTGAGAAGCTAGCAGTTAGTACCCACACTCTGCCAAGATTCATGACAAACAGGAAGCAAGCAAATCAGCGCTGCAGCTTTTCTCTTCTTGATGTGGGCATGTTGATGCTCGAAAGCCCATTACAGGTGTTGCCATTCGTGCTACCGAGAACTTGGCTTCTATATTTGCAGATTCAATGGTTGTCTAAAAGTGGAAAGTTCTCCATCACACAGTTTCTCAACCTGTTAAAAACAATTCCCGCAGTAAAGCATTTCTCATACACTTATATAGAAGTTGGACTTTCTGCTGCCACCGTCAGACACCAAGGTGAAGTTGCTAGCACTGTTGCTTCAGAGGAATAAGGCTTCATGTGTTCTGCCTGTGCCTGTGTGGGTTCTCTCTGGGTACTCTGGCTTCTTCCCACAGTCTAAAGATATGCATGTTTGGTTAATTGGTGATTCTAAATCTGGTGTAGTTATGAATGCAAGTGTGGATGGGCTGTGTTAGCTCTGCAATGGATTAGCACCCTGTCAAGGTTGCACTTCCCTCTCTTGCCCCATGACAGCTGGGATAATCCTACTTAGGCCCTGAGTCTATGTCCCTTTTTATATATACAGGTTAAGTTAAACATAACTTTGCATAAAGTCTTGCTCACTTTTAAATTCCACAGCAGCTACTGTTCCACAATGTGATTACCTTGCACTCTCTGAATAGTGGAAAATTACAGTGAAAACTCTCTATAAAGCATTCTGTTCTTTATGTCAAGCGTTGAATATGCTTACCCAAAGAAACAGCTGAATATGTCCTTGAAGGTACTGATTGCAATTCGTTAGAGGTACTGATTGTGCATTTGAATCAATTTTGGAATAACTTATTATTTCTTTGAAGTCAAATACAGAAAAAAATGTCCGTTATAATATTAAATGTGTACATTTATAGTTATGCATTCTCTAAGTCTCCCCTTTTACAGCCAGAACAGGTCTCAATGGCACAGATTCAGGAACTCTCTAGAGGTCCTGTGTTTTTTTTTGTTTTTTTAGGACAGCAGCATCTGCTCCTTTGTGTTGAGAGATGGACTCTCGTTGGATTTGTTCTGCAGAGTCCTGCAAATGCTGGATTGGAATTTAATCAGGTGGCCCAATCAATGTATTGGACTGTATCTCTCAGAGGAGTTTTTTGCAGCATACACTGTCCTGCTGCTGACATTCGGGTAGCACACGGTGTGCAAAAATTGCTTGGTGGGTAGGTGGGCAGTACACGTGACCCAAGGTTTGTTAAACGGACGTTAAATTCTAAACAAGATGACGCTATGCCTGATCTGCTTACATCAAAATACTCAACAGCAAACGTTTGAAACCACTTCGTTTGGGTGCAAAGGTGGATCATCTTTTTCCGTGCTCGCTTTAATAAAAGCACTTCTTCGAACACACTCATCACAGTGTGTTCTGACGTTACCTCTGTTGTTTGTTTTCCCATTTCCCACTTTGCATTTAATTGAATGCAGTCACTAGTGGATGAGTGCTGAGTTAGCTGACTGTGACGACCCTTTGTTTTTGGTGACTGAGCGCAGGTTGTTTCCACACAATCATTAGTAAAAGCCAGCGCTAACATTTAAAGATGAAGTCCTTGCTATGTAACAAGATGCAAACGAGCAAATCCACTGGAGAGACCAGTGCATGCTTTTATTTTTTACCATTGCTGGTGGTGTAGATAATAGTGTTTGTTCTTGGCCCACGCGTGGGGATACAACACGGGCTCCCACAGCTGGGCCACAGTGGCTTGGCGACAATGGGCATCCCGGGCGGCTCCGATGCAATGCAACAATTGTTTGAGGGAAGAGCAGAAAGGAGTCAGGAGAGCACAATCTCTTTATTTCTGATTAGCATTGGAAATGAGCTGTGCCATCAGGGCCTGTAGAGAGCTTTGAAGAAAGCAGCAATCTAGCAGCTTTGTTGATAACATATATATTAATGGAGCAAGTGTGTGTATCTGTGCAAAAGCAAGATAGGTGTCTGCTGCATTCTTTGAAGACAGTAACCATATGTAACTTCAGCACTTCCTGACTGTCTACAGTGCACTTTGTAGCTGCTATTGTTTACACTGTAGGGGCTAAAATAACTTCGACTATCAATAAAAAAGAGAGTACGATTTCAGTTTTCCAGTCACCCCTCATCTCACTTTTCAGTGTTAGCCAATGCAAAACCGCAGCTCATTATCAGCAGCACAGCCTGTTTAATTATTCATACGAGCCTGCTCACTCTCATTGTTGTATGAAGTCCCTCTTCCCTCAGTTTTTTTTTTTTTTTTAATGCTTTTAAGAAAATCTGTTTCCTTGCAGCCTGGAGGTGCGGTGAATGGCAGCTTGAACAGTTTTGGCTGGTCTTGGTCGTATGTTTGCGCACGTTTGTTGTGCATACGCTCACTGATCAGAGGGAATGAAGGAGCACTCCGAGACCCTGGCTTTTAACACAGCAAAGCTTCGCTCGGAATAATGATGAACTATATTTCGGAAATATGTTTCAAAGCAAATGCAGATGCGGGCTAGGTCTATATCAGCTCTGCACATACTTTGATTTGTTGTTTGGGTATGAAAGGAGCCACGAACTGCAGTTGTAAGGGTTGTTGTGGCATGCATACAGTTGATGAATAAATAACACTGGCTACCACAGGGGAGGCTCCGATCTGTAGTATTTCTTATACCTCCTTTCATGATAATCTGTCTCCAGAAACATTCCAATACATCCTCCTCATCTTAATTCTCCTCCTCTTTCCTCTGTCATCCCCCACCCCCCACCCCCCTTCCCACTCCCAACTCTTCTTTTAGATTTCTTTTGTTTCCATAGAAACTGGGTCTTGTCCCATGCATTCTTCTCTCATGGCAGCTTCCTTCCCTGCTGGATCGGCCTCGGAAAGAGTATCACTCCTTTCAAATAGGCAGCAGCAACCTCGCCTGCAGCTTGTAACGTCTAAAGGGGATTTCCATCACTCAAATGTAGGCAAGAACATGCTATAGTTATGCATAACTACACTAAATCTATGCAACACTGACAACACTGACAAAGTGGCACTATATTATGGAGCACTGTAAATGCCTAAAATAAATTAATTGTAATAAATGAATGAAATAAATGAATTAACATTCCAATTTTATAGTATTAAATGACTGCAAAATTTTAATCTATATTTCTATCATTTTCACACCTACACAGCCTTCTGTCACGAGTCTGGCTTTAATAAACCAACGCTGTACTCACCCTATAACATGATTTAAAAAAACAATCCCTCCATTTGCATACAGAAGCAAAAATACTTTCATAAATTTCACAAGAAACTGAAGAAATTAAGTACAAAATAGAAGCAATGCCAAACGGAAATAAAAAAAATCAACAGTGTGCTTAATAAATTTATTAGACCTGTCATAAAGCACAAATATTTAATTCACTAGCTGGGCCCACGTCCTCATTTTATGTTTGACAGCGTTACAGTAGGTAAAGGTGAATGGCTTGGACATGAATTGAGCTGCAGTTTGGCGAACTCTTGGGGACTGGCGGATCCCCGTGTACTAACTAGAAGCAAAGAAGATAAATAATTGAAAAGGGGAGGGGGAGGGGCACGTAAACAAGAATGAACAGCTTGTAGGACTGGGGGAACCTATATAGATGAGAACCGGAGGCGTGGTCCCACTCCTGAAATTGCAATACTTAATCTCCAAGAAATGTGTCAAAAACTTGTTTGTACTTTTTAAAGCCTGAAATTATGGATAATTTATTTAACCTTCTGACAAAAAAATTAATCAATATTAATTTTCATGTTTTATTTTCAATTTGTTTCACATTTGCTACATTTGAGTGGGGAAAAAAACACACGTTATAGAAGTCTCAAAAACTCACAAAGTCTGTATACCCAAATTTATTCCTATTTCTTTTTGGTTTGTTTATTTATTTTTTATTATGGCAGTTTTAGTCCTCCATACTACAAGTGCTATGGCTATAAATATATAGAAGTTCTTACCAAAGTGCTAGTTGGCCTATTGGATTCACTGTTATGGATCAGTTACAACCACAACTTCAGCTTCACACTGGATGCTGTTCATAGACCTACAGAAACTGACATGCCCACTACAAATCAAAACCACCACTTAGCATCAAACCATGCAGGAAATTAAATACTCAGGAAATCAATAAAATGGAACACCTGGGATAAGTGGCTGTTAAGAAAACGCAAATGAAAATGAGTTTTTATACACAAGTCATTCTACATTTTAATGAAAAGTCATTTTTATATTAAAGTTTCTAAAAGCCCAGTTTAGTTTATTTTAGTTTTAATTTTCAGAGAATTTTATACAATCAACATAGATTTATTCCAGACGCCAAATCCTTTGATTAATATTTAGTAACTTCTCTCTTTCTTTTCCAAAAAAAAAAATCAAAAACCCCTAAGCTACCAGATGATTGTTGACACACTATAAACACATGTGTGTAGAAACTGTGATTAATTAACAATTTCTTATTTCCAGTGATGGTCCTGTGGCCTTTATCCAAAAAGGGCAGCGCTGTCAGCGAAAGCTAATGGATGGGATGGTAGATGTGTTTTTTGCGCTGGAATCTTGTTTGCGTGCTTGACAATAACAAGATACAGATTGGTGCTTCGATGAAAATTTTGCACGAGCTCAGAATAATCGATGACTTTAATGAAGCCAAAGCAACAAACATGCTGACATTCCGAGCTCACACGGTGAACAAATCCACAGTTGACGCACAGTTCACCACAAAGGCCAGATCAAACTTTTCCAGTTTTAGCTCGCTTGACCCTGCTAATACTCGTTGGCCTTCACTGACCCACATAGATTACTGGGTCAGCCAGACTGGCCCCAGGGTTTAAAGATTTGTGGGCTGTCATGGCAATCGTAAATATTTCTGGCCTATCCTTTTATGACCTGACCCTGTGAGCAGGTCAGTTAAGGTGCAATAGGGGTGCGATAGCAAAGAAGAAGCCTGACCAGCTGCTGAGCCATGGCCACAACCCCTAGTGACACTGACATCTTTCCAGACAGACGGACAAAATGAAGTTTACTCATGCCCTGCAAAAGGGCCCATTATTGCTGGATCTGGCTGCACATTTCACTGAGCTGAGGATGCACTTACTGTATTTTTGACACTTCAGCAGCATGAAAAGCAAGCACCTTTCTTCATGTTCGAGTGGGCCCTGTTCACCTCACACCTCACATGTTCAGAAGTGTATTCAGCTATTTTTTTGGTCAGATTTGCAGCGAGACCAAAGTGCTCCCTTTTGTGAGCGAAAAAGCAAAGGGAGGGCCAGATCAGCGAGCGCGTGAGGCAAGCTCGCCTCGCAGCTGAGGGACCGTTTGATAAACCTCCCATAATTAAGTTTACAGGCTGATTGTTGTATTTTATTTGCTAAGCTGACACTTGTCAAAATAGAACATGCATGGCTGTTGGCAGCATACAGTGGGGGATTTAACCAGGTTATTAAAGCTTTAACCCATTTTCAATTCAGTGTGTGCTAAATGGATAACAACCACGGAGATGGATTTCCATTTTATCCTAATTCACTGGATCATTCCTACATACTCCATTTCCCCGATGGTTCCCGTTTCAGAACATCCATCTGCATCAAGCATTTCTCTTTCATCATCTGTTAGTATAATTTCACCTCATGCTCTGAGTACTGAAAGAAATAGAAAGGCGCTTTTCATTCAGGGCCGAGAGAAATATTTGCCACACAAAAAAGAAGAGCAATGGCAGAGACGGGCGCATCAGGATAATTAATAGTGATTGTGAAATTAATTACCGCTTGCTTGCTTGTAACCTATTAGCTTTAATGACATGACACTAACAAACAGATGTACGTTTTAAGACTAAAACTCCAAATGGTGCTGCAAATCTGTGCTGCAGCTTCTTGTGTGATTGCACTGGATACGGTATCTGATGGACTGAAATCGGTAAGGCTATAAACAAAAGTTATTTCAAATTAACACGGTGGCTTCCAAGACCTTTAAGTCCAGCAGCAGCAACAGCGATAAGAACTTCTATGTGGAGATACAAAAAAAACAAAAAAAAAACATGGCCGAACAAGCTGCAGGCTGATGACATTTTAATAGAAGCTTTAATCTGCTTAGGGACAGGGAAATAGTCAAGATGCTCCAGATATGATACCGCAATAGTTCACTGTAAACCCAAATGCTCAGCGTAATTAAATTTTAAAGCAGTGCAAACTTAATTTGAACTTAATTTTTCCACCTACTTTAATATTTTGAGTTTCTGTGACCTTTTTCTCCCTTTTGGAGTTGATGGGAATATTATTTTTTATTATTAACTCCTACTATCTTTTAGATCAGGTAAAACCCAATTATTGCATTTCAGAGTACTTACTTTGCTTGTGTCTAATTATGCTGTAGCATCCAGGCTGAACTTGTGTAAGTTCTGGGTTTGCACTTGCAGAAGTGCATGTGTGCTCTGCTTACTTAATAATAGCTACAATACTGTATAAAAGTCTTGAGCTAACCAAAATGGTAAATGTGTCGGATTTATTGAAACATGTATAAACACAAATGGAAATGCAGTATTTAAGGCAAAAACAGAGTTTGTACAATTCTAATCAACTTAAATGTCAGTATGTAGTATGACCACCATTATTCTTCAACTCATTCAAGTCTGAACTCTTTTAGGCTTTCTTGTCATTTCTCTCAGGAATAGTTCTTGATGTTTCTGCCTTTTGTTCTGTTCTCTGTCAACATGATCCCACACTGCTTCAATAAAGTTGAGGTTCGGGCTCTGGGGAGGCCAATCCATGACTGATAGTGTTCCACTGAATGCTCCTCTATCCAGCTACGCTTTTCCTGCATTGGCAGTGTGTTTGGGACCATTGTCATGCGGAAAAATGAAGCTGTTCCCAAGCTGTTACTTTCCAGATGGTACTAAAGATATGGGAACAAATTGTGTTTTTGCAGTAGGCTGCTAGAAACAAAGTGACTAAAGATACGAATTAAAATTGGTTCTTGGTAAATTTTCTATTATGTGTTGATATAAAACTGATTCATCCCTGGAGTAAGGTGCCTTTTGAGTGGCTGAACAAACCAAAAATTCATTCCTCTGACGGCTTTTTACTCATTTTCAGTGCAATCCCTCTAACTGACCAATTTCAGCACCCAATTAAAGTACTTTAAAAGGCTTTCTTCTTTAAAAAATTACTGATGTCTGATTCCAGTCATGTACATATAGCACAGCAGTTCAGCTAGTGCATGCAGGGACATAGATGACAAATGATGTCTTTATGGAAAATTTTAAAAATGAGGATTCTAATGCTAGTGTGTTGAGCATTATTGTGCTGACAGATTAGACACCATTGGTGTCTGGGCATATGGCAACGCAGATCTCCATTAACCTGCCAAAACACCCAAGAAAAACAGTAGCAATACCATTTAAGCCAACTCATAGTCCATTAATTCAGCTAATGATTAACTATATCCTAGCCTACAACACGACATAGCTCACAATTCTCTAAACAGCTCATTCAATCAGTCAGTTTACGATCCACTAGGGTAAATCCAAATCCTCTAAGAAAGATGGAACAAATCGTTGAAGAGTTGCACATCACTGATCAGGCCATTAAGCCTAAACAACACTGTGCCTGTGACTTGAAAAGACAGCAGTGACATAATGCTGGGCTGCTGGTGGGATGACTCAACAGAGAATGAGCCAAAACCTGAATCTGTTCCAGCGCTGCCCTGTGTGAGAAAACAGTTAATGTTTGGTCACGTCTGGAATGTTTAAACAGATGGAAAATAACCTTTTCCGCCAATCCTCATCACCTGAAGGCAGCCCTGCCCTATTTAGCCGGGCCCTGCGCAGGAAGCAGCACCTACATACATGCAAACAAATACCCACACATCTCTCACGTCAAGCCCCTCCTTAGTAATTCCCCAAGCCTGCAATAAATCAAACCACACCTGCAAGAACACTGACCCCTGCCATCCAGGCAACCTCTGCTTCTGCTCCCCTCCTCTCATTACGCCAGCTGTTTTCTCTGCAGAGCCCTGGACTCCTTCATTACAGGCCCTGCCGTGCTCGCTGGTGAGCCCCCCAGGGCTCGTTATCGATAGCACTGCACTGAGCAGCCCAGCCGATTGGAAAGGCTCGCCACCGAGGCTCAGTGGACGCGCGGGGGCAGGTGTGGAGGATTCATTAGAGCCCAGTGGCACCACTAAAGCTGATGCAGCAACTGCGACTTATTCCTCAATCTGATAGGAGGAATTTAGTGGAGGGGAGTCTTTTTTTTCCCACTACCCGCTCTCTCCTGTGACGTGGGCACGAGAGGAGTTGTAAACACTGGGCTCTCCACATGAAGATAACGGTGGCAGAAGGTTATCTGCGCCACAGCGGGAATGATGTATGCACGGCAAATACGGCAGAGTGGCGTGCTATTGCGTGCGCCTCCCACTCTTCCTTCGCTTCTCACTCACGGCCTGATGTCTGCGTGTCTCCTGGGCCCTCATCTTTACTGATCTGATCTGCGGTAAACACCGAGAGGTGTGTTGTTCTGCCGTCTCGGCTGAATTCAGCGCTCAGAAATCGCCTGCCTCTTCTCTTCTCTTTAAACTTAAAGTGAAATCAACCCTCACAACCTCAAAGGGGCCTCCCTTAACTCCTAAAGCATACTCACCTACCACACACACTCGCACACAGAAAATCACACACCTGTTTCAATTCAATCCAATTCAATTTTATTTATATAGCGCCAAATCACAACAAAAGTTGCCTCAAGGCGCTTCATAGATAGAGAAAAACCCAACAATCATATGACCCCCTATGAGCAAGCACTTTGGCAACAGTGGGAAGGAAAAACTCCCTTTAAACAGGAAGAAACCTCCAGTAGAACCAGGCTCAGGGAGGGGCGGCCATCTGCTGCGACCGGTTGGGGTGAGAGAAGGAAGACAGGATAAAACCATGCTGTGGAAGACAGACAGAGGTTAATAACAGATATGATTCAATGCAGAGAGGTCTATTAACACATAGAAAGTGAGAAAGGTGACTGGAAAGGAAAAACTCAATGCATCATGGGAATCCCTGGCAGCCTACGTCTATTGCAGCATAACTAAGGGAGGATTCAGGGTCACCTGGTCCAGCCCTAACTATATGCTTTAGCTGATGCTTTATGTTTGGCATAAACACTTGTACACAACCCCAGTGGATACTTCAAGTGGCAATGCTGATTACAAGCTCTCCACTAGCTAGCTCCCTCATTATCATGTCTTTAATTGGGACCGAGTTTATATCCTTTCCTGCCGCGTCACTCCTTAAAGCTTCTGCGGGGCTCTCGGTTGTGTTTACCGCTTCACTTGGTTGACTGAAGCAACGCTCTGGCCTGGGGACTTAGGAAAACAATGCCCCTGTTTACCCCACCCCCCACCCCCGGCAAGTACAGACAGTTTGTCTAGCTGCTGCCTTGACAGAGTGTCCTCTGGCTGAAAAGATGATGGTGGGGGAAAGAGAAAGAGCTATCACTGGGAAACAAAGTAACAATATAGACAGCATTGGATGTGTAAGTGGATAGTAGCTTGCCCTTATGAGGTAATAGGAAGCCTAAGTACATAGATAGAAACTCTATGCAGAGGCACACAAACAAGCTACTTGCTCTCTTCACCCCAATTTCTGTCACTGGACTGCTGTGCCCTGCAGAATCTGCACCATCGATCTATCGGGCGGACTAGAGTAAATGTACAATTCACAATCTGTCTCCTTGCTTCTAATTTCCATTTGAGCGATTGGCCGGTATGGCTGGAGCATCGCCCAAAGGCTGAAGTCCATGGAGAGCGACTCTATTGTCTAGTGCTTTATTTATTCCTCTCTGGGCTAGAAAACTCCGGCTCCCTCGCCAGCCACCACCCCTCAGCTCGGCAGCCAGCAGCAGAAGAAGAATGGACGCCACAGAGGAGCAGAGGGAGCTGTCTGCTGTGGCTACATCAATTGGTGTCTGTCTCACAGGGGCCGGAGGAGTTGTGGGTGTTTCGGCGGTGCCTTGAAAGTCCTTGGACCGTTTTCAGGTTCACTGGCGAGAGTTTAAACTGCTGGGATCTTGGAGGGAGCTCAGAAAAAAGGAGATTCTGCTACTTTTCAGACTACCTCGTAGGGCTTGGATTTATTGCGGGTACCAAAAAGGCATGTTATTGCAATGTTCACAGACAAATTAGCATTTTACACTTGCATGAAACCACAAACACCACAGAGAGCCAGAATGTCCTTCCACTGACAGTAGCTTCTATTTCAACAGAGACCAAAATCACTGTCAGCAATTACTTGCAACATAAACCTCATACATCAAATCTCCTTCAAATCGTACTTCAGGCTTAGTTCAGACTGCTAAGCCAACAGGATCGTCACAGTTTTATTTCTGGGGTAGGATCCAGCTAATGGCAACCTTTGCATGTTCGCTCTATGATTAATGTAGAGTCTGAGTCATCATTAAAAGAGGCCGGCCCAATCTCACTTTGTCATTTAAGCCTTTTATCTCTTTCCCACTTCATTGTCTCATTGTCCTAAGTGCAAATCTCCAAGGACATTAAAGTCACTGGATTCTTCAGTGCATTTTCAATTGGAAGACAAATCTTCTCCTTGCACAGCATTGCCCAGGACAGTTTTTACCTTAATATCTATGACATAACAAGCGAACATTTTTTGAGACAGAGGCATTTTGGTAATCTTACTATAATGACTGTAGCCAATGTATGTATGTCTGACTCCTCCTAGACAGCATCGTCCGTCTAGATGAAACTCACTACATAAACTGCCCAAATTACCAAGCTTATCCACATCTATGCAGCTTAAATCCTTAAAAATTATTCATATTTTATGTGCAGTACCAGCCACATAAAAACTAAATATATAAAGCTGTAAAAGGACAAATTATCAAAATCATCAACAATGTACACGTAGAGTTCAGTTACTTAACACACCAACATATATATTTGTATTAATATATATAAAATTATTTGCAGTTACATAATATCTATTGGTTTCTTCCTGTTAAAAGAGAGTTTTTCCTTCCCACTGTCACCAAAGCGCTTGCACATAGGGGGTCATATGATTGTGGGGGTCTTTATCTTACAATACAAAGCGCCTTGAGGCAACTGTATAAAAATAAAAACACAAAAAAGGAGACATAAATTTGTGACATATGTGCCTGCAAACAAACAAGATTAACTAAGTATAGTAAATACAGATCCATCCCTTTAATTGATGTGAAATGATTCCTTTTCTTTGTGGAAGGACGAATGTATGAAAAGGTAAAGATAACTTCTTAGCAATAATGGCTTCCCTCCTGAAAGACTTAATTTGACCATTTCTGCTGTTAAAGATGAAAAGTTACTCTGACACTAACCTGTCGTTTTGAAGTGTTGAGTCCGCTGCAAGCACAGAATGTGATGGATGTTGATGGCTGCGTCTACCACATACATCAATGGCGCACAAGGGAGCAGCTTTGAATAGTCAGCGCTCACTCTTGAAAAGGTTAACTTACAAAACAGTGGTGCTATTAGTGGTAATGGGGGAATGGAAGAAGAAGTCAACAGAAGGGAGAAATAAGGTAAAAAGCAGGCCTGTATGGACAGGAAAAAAGGCGAAGAAAGTGTTGAGATCAGACTTTGTTCTGTCACTTTTCTAATAATTCCCATGGCCGTGTATTACCATCTGCCTGCAGCACACTGCAGGGCCGGCGCTGGCTGCAGACATGTCTGTCTGCCTGTGGCTCTGCCAGAACTCCATCTACCTGCAGTGACCTAACAGAGCACCCGTCTGCTTAGAACTCCCCCACCTAGTCCAAACCTGGCTCAATTAGACCCTCTGTGTGTGTGTGTATATATGTGAGGCTTGTGCTACGGCGTATCCGTGCAAATATTTTTTTAAGTATGGCCGGTGTGCTTTTGTAAATAGAAGTGAGTGCGATGGCCAGGTGTCGCAATGTGTGTCGTAGCAAGACAGCAGCCGGGGGGACATTAGCTGTCGAGGAAATGTAAGGAGGGACAACCTCATGCTCACTGTCCTTCCCCGTCGACCAATGCTAAGCAGGCAACAGATGGCCTGCTGGCATACTAAGCTGTATAATAGTTGCACACAAACACACACACACACACACACACACACACACACACACACACACACACACACACACACACACACACACACACACACAAATGCACACACTTTGGTAGCTAGCATGTCTATGTCTTCTGAGAGCTGCAAAGTTGCAAATCTGTTTTTCATCCCTCTCCACCTTTAGCATTGCCAAGCACACAGTGCGGTGATGTCACACAGTACACTAGCGGGTTAATTTGCTGGTGTTATCTCTGTGCTCCTAACACTCATATGGATGCTGATGCTGTGTGATGATGCAGTGATGCAGGTATGTATTAAAGTCAGAGGAAGGAGTCCTGCAATCAGCTGAATGCAAAAACAAGAAAACACCTCTTTAGCCTTTTTTTAAACTAGTCTGTCTTATTAATTTGACCTGTTAAGCAACCGGGTGTCATCACAAAAATATGCTATAGGCATTTCAATTTGCAGTACACAAAGATTTGTAAAGCAAACTACATGAATCAACATACATGAAAGGTGTTTGAGGATTTTGGAGAAGTCCGCTCATGTGGCCCACCAGGATCATCTTTCTTTTTAGCCTCTCTGTCTATGGACTGCAGATGCTTCATTTATGTCACTAGGGTAATTTCTTTCTTTCTTTTTTTTAAAATTTAATTTGTATTTGATGGACCCTAATTGGCATTTGCTTCCTGACGTTTTAATACAGGGCTAATTTACTCGTTTAAACTGATGTATTTTGTTGTCACCGTGGAAAGGAGGAGATGAGGCAGTTAGTGCTCTGTGCCACCAAATTAACACCTTCAAGATCCTATTCATTACAGCCCAGGCAGGGGGAGAAAGCACATCCACCAGGCACCCCCAACCCTTTAAAAAGCAGCGCTGAGTCACAGATCACATGCTCCTCCATCAGGGATCGCCTCACATGTGGACTGTGACCTTGTTTTGAAATGCTAAAGAATTCCACTAGCCATTAACTCAAGTCATGCCTTTGGTTTTGGTGACTCATTAACTTCAATTCTCCGGCTCCACAGTTTGAGAAGCTCGGGGAACACATGAAACTAATGTGGGCATCTGTGAGGCAGAAAACAAAAGCAATTGTGAGCTCCTGAATTCAAAATGCCGAAGTGTGTGCAGCTAATTCGCCATCCACTTAATGAGGAGGAGTTTTAATGAGTCGGGGATACGGATATATACACACATACGTTATCCCAAATTGCGAGGGGTGAGGCAGAAGCATTTCACCCCAGCGCTGATCTTTTGGGACAAAGAAAAACAGCGTCTGTCTTCAGATCCATAGAAATTCTTCACAATACAAATGATGGTAAGCTTTTGGAAGATATTGGATATCAAAAGTGAAGGGAAACCTGTGAGGTCCCCTCTAACTACATAACTCATAGAATGAATGCACATTTTGAGGTATACTGTAGATCAAAGATGAATCTTTCATTCGAGCCCTCTTTATTTATTAACAAATGTACAGTCAAAGCAGACAACCTGTAGGACTTCTGAAGTCAAAAGCTGTGAAGCAGCTTCTATTCTCTATTCTTCTCTTTGAATTTTGGCTATAGAGATTTTCTTTAAAGATTATGGAGGTCAGGTATTGATGTTGGAAGATATATATGCAGCGCTTATCTTATTGGCGGAAAAGAGCAGTTATGCTGTGAAGTTCAGTCGATTAAAAAAAACCCAGATTGACTGCATCTATCTTTGTTTATTTTCTATGATTTCCTTTTCGGACTTGAAGATGTCAAACCGTGTTCGCCTTTTCAGTTTTTGTGGCGTAATAGATAATTACAAGTAATAATAATTAGCATTGATGAAAAGGAGTAGCAACAGTGTTTACAATGCAAAAACAGACACATAATGACTGATTTAAAGAAGATACATATAGCAGTGGTAGAGTGCAACAAATAGAATGGGGGATGGATGAGTAGTAAGCTGCCTTACACAGGATATCCAACCACATCCTCCTTCCTTAAGACATTTGGATCCATGTGGTACATAATCCACTCTGTTACTGGGTCACCTGACAATATTTAATTTTCTTCAATTTTAATCAAGTTAGTTTGCAAAGAAATCAAAATCACTAGTGACACTACAAAGAACTTGTACTGAATGTAGGCCAGTCATATTATATCAGTACCAGAACTGACCTAAAGTATAGTATATGCAAATCAGTATTTTCATACCTATAGTTTGTTTTCTCTGGTGCAAATCAGTTGTTTAGTTTGTAAACTCGTAGCTTTTCACATGGTTTGGTTTCTTTTCACACAGAGAAAAATCCAAGGGAACTCTAAGCGAACCAAAACGCGGCACTACAAACCATGTGAGAATGTTCAGTCCAATTACTGGCCAGATGTGTTTGGGGCAGGAGCCACAGATGTAAATACAGAAAGAAGGTGCTATGCTTCAGACTAATTTATGTTTGTTTGATGGCTAGCTCCTAGCTCCAGAATAGAAAGCATACCTTTCTACAGAAAGGTGTTTAACTCAAACTTGCAACATACACCTGGTACTTGGGTCGGATCAAGGTCGGATCACATTAACACCATAAATAATCTGCTCTGGACTTCATTAGGAACCGAAACGAGGCCAACTGCTCCAAAGGGTCTGCAGTTGTTTTGGTCCGCACCAGAATGCGATAATCATGTTCACGACTGTACAAACAACCGCAGACAAGGGGGAAAACAAACCACAGTTCAATTTAAACAGATCACAAACACAGCAGGCTGTATAAATATCCAAAGACTCTTTGTTCAATGTAGAAGTCAAGAGTGTAGAGTCCTTCTTCCTGCATCACCATCAAATGTTGGGTGTAAAATGTGTTGCCAAAATGTTACTCAAGTCAGTTAAATTCATATTTCTAGCACCAAATCACAACATCAGTCTTTGTCAAGCACTTTATATCTTGTACATGGGAATGTAGTACCAGTGGATGACTGAACAACTTTGCTGACCTATACCCATCAAGTGAAAAAGATGAAATGGAATGGACAAAGGCCAGTTAAGTTCTCCCAACCAAACAGTACTTTGTCTTGGCTTTGTGTAGTGCTGTGATCAAACTGGAGCTGATGCACAAAGTTGGAATCACAATATTTAAAACACAGTCTGCTGTATCATTAATACGACACTTAAACTCAAGGGTGTTCCTATTCTTATAGCCCCTGATAAGCTGAGACAGCAAGTGGGAGATGGAAAGATACAATATGGATGGTGGACAGGCAGATGGACGGATAGATGGTAAAATGATTCATTAAGTCAACAGATTTTCCATTAATTTTCTGTGTGCGATTGTCATCCAGGGCCCGCAGATGCTACTAACACGAACATGCTAATGAGTCATTCATATGTGACAGGGTCTCGTTAATTTCTCATTACCATAGATCATGGCGCATGTCAGCTAACACGGTTGAATATGACAGCTCCCTTCAGTGCATATGTGTGTTTGTTTGCACACACTTCCTCATCATGGCGAGCGAACAGCTGTATGCCTGGTAAAAAGAGCTGGGAACACAATGAATATTATTTTTAGCTTCAAATAAGCTTTGCGAGCTCAGGTCTCTCCTCTTGTGTTAGGGTAAATATATTTTGGTGCCAAAAATGGCCCATGTGCCGAAACCTGAACACACTCCAGCTTCGTGGGTGGGCCGAAACTCGCCATAGTGCGATGTACAAGCTGATTGGCTCAATGGCGCGTGACGGCTGAGGTGATTGGATCAACAGTGCGTGAGATCCACTTCGATCGGGTGAAGTGACCACCGGCTGAATGCAGGAGGCACAGCTGCTTTTGAAGCTCGCGACTCTCCGTCCTGCCGCGCTATCCAGCGCACACACACCGAAGCACACATCCACTGGTGAGCATGCTGTAGCTCCATATGTAGCACCATGCTGCGTTGCTCTAGGGAGACATTACCATTTAGAGTAGGGGGAGCGATCCAGCAGTGCTAGACAGAGCCATGGCTCATGCAGTGGCCAAGCTCTCTACTCAGGAAGCGACACTCCTCGAACACTGCCTGCCTGTTGTCGTCTGTCCTGATGCCAGCAAACTATTAGCTGGAGTGTTATCCATCATGAAACTTCTCCTGGTTTGGAAGCAAAATTCATCCTCTCCATTCCTGTTTTGAGGATGGGTTGTCTTTGCAGCAAGCACAGGGACTCACACATCTGAGAAATTCCAAAGAAAATTCAGAGACATGCAACCTCTTACTGTGATTATGTGTATATAAGTACCAGCTAAGTCACTTGGCCAGGCGGCAGAAACTCAACAGGTATATTTGGATGATGTCCAACAGAGGCTGGAATATAATCATCTTTTACTGAATTTAAAACTGAAAAAAAGAAAGCTTTGAATGTGTGTCTCTATCAGGAAATGTAGTAAAGCATAGCTCACATAAAGATTTTAAAATCAAGTCAAGGAATGAAGAAATAGAGGAAGTCAAAGATTTTAAGTCTTTAGGACTAGTTGTAGATCCGCACGTCAAATCTGATGAGCATGTGAAGACGATTTCAAAGATGGTAAAGACCAATTGGAAACGCTTTAAAATCATTCAACATCACATATCCACTTTGGCAGCTTGCTTATCTATGCGCTGCATGATATTTTCTCATTTTTCATATTATATGACGGTGTGAGTTCAAGCATCATGTTTATAAATAAGCATCTGTCATCTTTATACAACCAAACTTTCGTTTGCGTCATGAAAATACAGATTTTTGTGGGAAACTTGTGTTGCTGGTTCAAAATAAAGCAGTCAATCGGTTACCAATTAATCTAACATACATGTCTTTGCACTGTGGGAGAGAGCTGGGGTACCCAGAAGGACCCTAACCAGCCAGGACCTTCAAGGAACCAATCGACAGTGCTAACCACTACACCACTGTCTTACATTCAAAATGGACTTTACAGAAAGAAAAATATTTCATCTACAAGTACTGCAATATAGACTTAACACACAAAGTTCTAAGGTTATTTCAAAGTCAGAAGCAGTTCTTTTATTACCTACTTGAGTCTGGCTTCAAAAGTTCCCACTGACTCCCATATTAAAATATAGAAAGTGTACAGCAGAAAGAAGCATGTTTACAGACTGATTTACACAGTAGTAGAAATAAGGTATGCATCTCCTCCATAATGACTTTAATAATTGTATAAATGAATAAAGTCTGCATGAGGAGTGTGGTGGCTTTGACTGACATGGGGATGCAATCACAGAGGCAGCTAATTGGGAGCATTTTGAATGCAAATATCTGACAAATAATAATAGCAGATCATCTAAGGTGAATCTATGGTGCACAATTAATTAGCCATACATTCCATTAATGCATCTTTTCAACCAAGCTACTATTAGCTAAAAACAACTCAAGCCTGTCATCCAAACATGGTCATATCTGACTCAAAAACTATAAAAACTATATGGTGCCATTTCAAGTAGTGAACTTGAGGCTTTTAATGGGTACTCCATTAATAAGTTGATAACGTCACAGCGACGGAATTCAGTTTTGCATACACTGTATTGAAGAAAAATATATATAAAAAAATTTGGAGGTATAGAAGATAAAGGAAAACTTTGCACACATGCAATAATAAATTGAATGCATGGCTGTAACCAACCATTTTTTTTTGGATTGGTCTGATTGGCTGGCTGTAGCTCAGGAGGTAGAGCTGGTCATCTGCTAACAGAAGGTTGGTGGTTTGATCCCTGGCTCCCCCAGTCTGTATGCCAAATATCCTTGGGCAAGATACGAACAACTTCTTCCTTGATGCATCCATCGGAGTGTGAATGTGGCTGAATGTTAGCTAGAAAGCACTTAAAATCATAGAAGAAAGTGCTAGTGTGAATGGGTGAATGTGGCATGTTGTATAAAGTGCTTTGAGCGCTCCAGGAGAGTAAAAAAGTTCTATATAAGAATCACTCCATTTACCATTGGGTTGTGTTTTAGATGAGGCGACTCAAAACTGGCTGGTTGTGAATCAGCCAGAGTAGGACCAGAGCCTATCGTCATGCTCTTTTAATTTCAAGTGAAGGAATAATTCTGTATTTTACACTCAATATTCCTATGTGCAGTTGCTTCTGCAAAAGAATGAAAATGTACAAACTAGTGTTATTGTAACTCTAGAGTCTAGTTGTAGAAGTGTGGTCTTCTACAACTAGACGAAAAATTCAGAACCTTACTAATTTCTGTTGAAGGTAAGCACTGATTTATTTTAACGTGTCGCATTTTAAACGTGAGGAACAAAAAATATTGAAGAAAAAAAAAATCAAAGTCAGTTAGCGAGCGTACAAAAGAGTATGCGAGTTACGACCATCACAGAAGCAATCTGAGTAAGAGATTCGACTGCGATCAGAATAAATGAGCTGCCTCTGAAAAGGACCTTTCCTCTGTGAGATTTCTGTTAGCTCAGTCTGGCTTTCCCTGATAATCATACCAAATATTCCCCCTGCCTGTTTTTCACTGCTGAATCTGTGTGTGTGTCTGTGTGACATTTTTTAGCTCTGTTACAGAGCAGGAAGCTGACACAGGCAGCAGGCAAAAGTGGACTGAAACTGTCATCACACTGCCACTATAATTCACAACAATGATGGGTAATTTATCCAGGCTCATTTTCCAGGCTGATTTACTAATTGAACCTGGTAGGAAAATTGCTCGGGAGCAAAAAGAAAAGAGAAAAAAAAAGAAAATAATAATCAGACAGAATGATAGGGTACAGCGTCAGAGCGGGCTACCGCTAAATGACTGATTAATTACAGATTAAATATAGTTTAATTGATTTTAACTGATGCCGAACTTTGGGCACAGTATTTAGCATGTCAGGTTCTCCGGATTTAAAATCCTGTTTAGACAGAAGCTCTTGGATAATTTTAGCAACACATAAACAAGCAAATGTGCCCATCACACCTTGCCATAGTGGTGCACACATATGCGACACAAAGAGACACACACTTCTTTTCTTCTCTGTCTTTTCCATTTAGTATTTTCAAGTAGAAATCTCGGCACTCAGCAGGTGCACACATTCATCTGAATCAACAGCGTACACCGAGTGAGCTTGCAGCGTGCACAGTGAAGCCGGCTATCTGGCAAACATAAGCAGAGAAAGAATATGCTGTGGGAGAAAGAGATCGCCCTGCGCACTGTCTCTCTGCCTGCCTTGTGCTTATCGGCGGCGGGGAGCTGGTGGCAGGCAATGGTGGCCCGTCACGGCTCTTTGGGCTGCCAGGAGATGGCCATTATCGCTGGCACTCCATGACTGTCTGCGCCACTATCGCCACTCCACAAGGTTCCTCTTTATGTGGTGAGGGATATTTCTCCAAAGTGTGTGCCCATGTAGCGTGTGTGAGGAGAGGAAGGCATCAAGGATTGAAGCTTCCTTCCATCTCAACACAGAGATCAATACGGGCTGAGAAAGGAGGGGGATGGGGTGAAAGCTTTTTACTGGTCAGAGGGCTGCCAACACTTTCCACTGTGGCCTGAACTTTGACTTGAGCTGGCACAAAGTAATGAAGTTTACATTCAGGTTAGTGTTGAGCGGTTCATAACAATTTAGGATGCGATTGAAAGGCTGTTTTAGAAGACAATGAGTCCTTAAGCAGGTTAGGTTTATCATAATGGCCATCTTAGTTCATTCCCACAGCTCATGTTTCATGATTATAGCAGTATCACAGCAGCAGAACAAATTACACTAGTTAGCAGTGTTGTGAGGTACTGCAAATGCAAAGCAGGTATTAGACGGGACATCACTTCATATTCTTTACTGTTCACTGGTTTCACCTTACTTAAGCTATTGTGCAGAGGTCTGGGGCATTAACTATAAAAGTACATTACATTCACTTTTTACTCTTAAAAAAAAAGCAGTTCGAATCGTCCACAATGCAGGTTATAGGGATCATAGAAACTCACTATTCTTGCAGTCTGAAATATTGATCTAGTGAAATTCCAAACAGCACAAATTCTGTTCAAAGCAACAAATAATGAACTACCAGGTAAGGTACGTACTACCAGAAAAAGCTTTTGTGTTTCTGTGTGTGGAGTTAAGCTGTGGAACAGTTTGAAGATGGAGTTGAAGCAAAATCCAAACATAAAGCAGTTCAAAAAGAGTTATAAAGATATGATCCTCATGAGTTATAAAGAAAAGGGAAAATGTTGAAAGTCAGTGAATGTCTGTTTAGGAAATTTTAAGATAAGATAAGATAAGACTTTATTGATCCCACACGGGGAAATTTTTTGCATCACCTCAGCTCAGGTACAGATATCAGAAGGAAATACAAAAATACAAATAAGTACAATCAGTGAAAAAAGTAAGATAATACACTATATACAATGGTAGCATACACAGTATGTGATTATGGATATGGTTGGAAATATGGAAGACATAAACTATATAGCTTGACATAACTATTGTACCACTACTATTCCTATTTATAGACATGTACACACACACACATGTACACACTAAATATACATATGTATAACCCTGCACATGTCCATACACATGGAACGTCCATTATCTATGAAGTGGTGACCGTGGATGTTCACAGTGTCCAGTGACTTATGACATCGTGATTGAGGAGTTATAGAGTCTAACTGCTGTTGGGATGAATGATCTGCGAAAGCGCTCCTTCCTGCAGCGAGGGTGTTTCAGTCTCTGACTAAAGGAGCTGCTCAGCCCACTCACATACTCATGCAGTGGGTGATGTGGGTTGTTCATGATGGATATCAGCTTTACTAACATCCTCCTCTTGCCAACCACCTCCACAGACTCCAGGGGACATCCCAGCACGGAGCTAGACCTCCACACCAGTTTGTCAATCCTGCTCCTGTCCCTGTCCGTGCATCCACTCCCCCAGCAGGCCACTGCATAGAAAAGGGCAGATGCTACCACAGTGTCATAGAATGTCCTTAACAGAGTCCTGCAGACTCCGAAGGACCTCAGTCTCCTCAGCAGGTGGAGTCGACTCTGGCCGTATTTGTAGTCCAGTCCAGTTTATTGTTGAGGTGAACACCCAGGTACTAATAAGAGTCCACTATCTCAATGTCTTTCCCTTGGATGTTCACCGGTGTGATAAGGGTTGACTTCCTCCTGAAGTCTATGATCATCTCCTTTGTCTTGCCAGCGTTGATTTGGAGTAAGTTGGTCTCACACCAGCCAAAAAAGTCACTGATGACCCCCCTGTATTCCTGATCATTCCCGTCTGATACGCATCCAATGATGGCTGTATCATCTGAGAACTTCTGTAGATGGCAATCGTCCGAATTATAACACAAGTCTGAAGTGTAAAGGCTGAACAGGAAAGGCAACTGGAGGAGGTTAATGGAACCTGGTGGGTGGGAGAGGTGATAAGTGGACCATTGTCAAATCTGTTAAAAAAACAGATTCAAGTCGTTAGCCCACCCCCGGCCAGCCAATTTTATGATGTGATATATATTTTATACCAGAAATATGTTCGTTATTATTACTGCAGACTATATTAGCGGGATTAGTGGGATTACATAAGTGTGCACTTCTTCCCTCTCCTTTTCGATATATAACTGAATCTGAGCAGTTGAAGCAATATTGAAATGTATTAGCTTTATTTTGTATAGCATTTTGTTCTCTTCTTTTCTTTGCTAATGAACTTTGTATATTGTCTACATGGCTGAAATAAATTAATAGACAAGCAAACAAACAAACATTGTGGGTATTTTTGCAATACCAGGTAAATAAAGGGCCATTTTAGTAGTGTCAATGCAAATTTACTACTTTTAACTTAATTCAAAGGCAGCTTATGTAGTGGAAAGCAGTGTGTCATTAATTATGCAAATTCCAATGTCTCCTTTCAGCTTTAATGTATTTCTATAGTGTTTTTTTAACCTGGACTGTAAGTGTGTCTCTAAGGCACATTGGGTTTGAATGTGATATAGACTATAAATAAAATAGATGTGACAGTCGGCACAAAAACATTCTGACATTATTTTTAAAGTGTATGTTTGAGCTATATTTTTGTCATCCCCCCCACCAAAAAACAAAACATATTTTAACACAATTCATCGGGCTACATGCTGAATTTAGAGAATAGAAAAAAAATCAGATCATGCTGTTAATGATCTGATACCAATAATGGCTGCGGTATTGATACTGTCAATATTTGGATCAATCCGCCACCTTCTACTAATTAGAAGTTTAACTAGACTGTGAGCAGTGGAGGGGTCAAAACCACATAAAGCACTTTGGGTATTATATATCTTAATCACTCTGTAAAATTGTGAGGGTGTGCTGGGTATGACAACAGAATAATGAGACGTGAGGTTTCTGCGAAAACAATGACTCCCTCAACTTTTTATCAAATGCTTGGTGGAGGTTGCTTCTGGTGAAATTGGTCGCAAAGATGTGCTCCACTCAAAATCCTGTTTGCCAGCAGATTGCCGAGGCTGCCTGTAGGTTGCATGGAAGATGCTGGCTTGCCAGCAATCAAATGTTAACAAACCACTGAATAGTAGTGAAACTTGGAAAAGCCAGAAATTAATGACTTATCCTTTACGGGTGAAACTATCAAGATCCAAAAGGTGTGACTGCTCCTTTTTTTTAACAGTTTCCATTTTGCAGCTTTACAGCTGGTGAGGATTTGCAGACAAGAGGTTTTTAATACAGCACTGTTATTCTGACTAAATTAAGCTAGCAACAGGAAGAAGTCTACTTTCAACCACTTGCCTTCTGGTCAAGGTGTACACATGTTCCCCTTACTAATGTTTAGGCCTCCATTACTGAAACTTAGCATTAAATTTCATAGCAACTGACAACAATCTCCCACACCCACTTGCAACTAGTCAAGGATTACTTACCTTTTCCTAGGGACAGTTACTTGCCAGGTGGTCCCAGCCATCTTGAGGCCTTCGTTCTCAAACTAACTTGCTAACTGCCTTTCGAAACAAAAAATGCAGATAAGGCTGAAAATGTTTTAGCTTTGCTTAAAATTGGTCATAAAATATTAAACAATGTCAAATCTTGACCTGCTGGCGGCACAAGAAGAAAATCTAAGAAATCATAATGTGGAGTGAATATCTGCACAGAAGAAAATCCATCCAGTAGTTAGTGAGTATTTTACTGAAACTACAGCAGTATAATGTTACAGGAGATGGCACAAAAAAAAGTCAAAGGAACAAAGTGAAAGAGTCAGCCACTGCAAAATGTGGATATTCAAGTTCGTGTGAGATGCAGAGAGAGTTCACTGGGTGATTGACCTGCTGCTTGTGACACTAGATGAAAAGATGCCCTGATAAAAGGGTACCTTTTATCAGGGCATCTTGGTTATTCACTTCAATAATATTCTATCCTGTAGCTGCAGAAAACGTTCACATACAGATAAGATATTAATAATGCTTAAAAGCTCATTTGATCCTCCAGAATCCAATATTAAAACGGCACGCTGAAACACTAAAGCACAACAAATTACTAATGGCAGCAGCCTCTCCATATCTTACGCTGAACTAAACAGAAATCAGAAAATGCTGTGTTTTCCCCGGCTGCTTGTTTTACAGATACATCCCTCAGAAAAACAATGCAGTAAACATGCAAAGTATTAAGGTTTTCAGTTCAGTAAAAAAAAATAGCCATGAGCACAGAAAACTTTACCGCAACCAATGCAAACATCCTCATTTTTATTTCACTTTGTGACTCTTCTCCAACTTCTCCTGATACAAAATTAAGGTGCATTAATGCAGTCGTCAGCCGCTGCGCCCTCCCCACAGTCCAATCATGTTTGCGTCCTCAGGATGGGAGATAATTACAGTAGGAGAGTTGACACTAAACTCCCAAGCACTGCTTTGCACACAAGCACGCACGTGTAAGGGCAGAGAAAATTTAGGGATGTGGGTGCAACAACCACTTTGTTCATCAAACGGCCGCTTTAAAGTGGGCACAAGCTGCCCTCCTCCTTGTTGTGGTTAATTTTGGATTTCAGTTGAATGCATTCTCTAATTTCTGTTTGGCTGCAACACAAAGTAAGTTTTGCTGTAAACCTTAGAAAAATGATGTACACTGATCGCGTCATCCTTTCTTCTAATTCAGCTCCTAAATAATCTTTCTACTGTACAAGCATTTGTATGTATGTAATACAACCATCTGAATCCTGGATAATCGGTCATGTGAATTGGCGTATAGAAAAACAAAGCTTCTCTGTAGCATAAACACTAAGCATCGCAAAGACAGTACTGTATATTAAAGGCCTTTAATGCCTGAGTTACCCTGAGCTGTTTTTGAATAGGAAAATGCCACCAAATAAAATTTTAGCTCAAATGAGATAAAAGTGAAGTTGTATTTCTCATTATGCGCTCATTCATTTGTGGCCACTCGTGTTGAAAGCTAAGGAGCTGCGCGCCTGATCACCCGAGAACCTTGTGCGTCGAGCCTGCAAAACCAGAGCCGTCACTCTGCTTAGACTGCGCCCTTTCCTCTGCAAACGCTTGCTGTCTTACTCATTTGTAGCACCTGGATATGGCATCAAGTCCCTGCAGTTTGCTAATTAGCAAAACTCAGCTGTCGAGTGAGCTTCTGAATAGCTGGAGAGGAAACCTGCAAACAAAGTGTCACTTTGCCATGATATTTCCCTCATGCCTCAGTTGCATTTTTCTTTCCCTAATCAGCTGCTTCCAAAAGTGTGGGGTTATTAATGGTACGCTAATCTCTGTGTCCGGGTGTGAAATGGGACAGGAAGTGCTGAAACAGGGACAGATTTTTGCTTTTTTCCCCCCATTGTGCCGTTGTAATTTTTCACCCAGCACGCTGTTGTTTAGGTGTTTGCATTAATTTTGCATACCTCCTCCCATGCTTTCCCCCCCTCTGACAGCAGCCTAACGCAGGTGCCGATACTTAGGCCAAAGATCAGTTATGTGCCGCGTCGCGTACACCTTTAAAAGTCAAGGTAATGTATTTTTGCTTGCAGAGATTAGGAAGTAGGTGTTAATGGGATGAGAGGGTACAGACTGAGTGCACCGGTTCCAGCCTCGATCTAAAACTGTGGAGCAGCTTTACATGATGTTGCTCAGGAAATAAATATCTGCCAGGAAGAGGGACTGACAAATAAATAAATAAAAGTCACGACACGCACAGCTTGTTCCTGTCAGTGAATGTGTCATATACTGCCCTACAAATCATTAAAAAAAAGAGCTGGGTGCAGTGTATATGTGTGAATGGATGAGAACGACTCTGATTTGTCAACATTACTTAAGCACAACATCACTTTTGTGGAGGTTTTAACCAGTGGTCCATCAATATGTGTGGTTCTGCTCTATATTCATCAATGCAGAGAGATTTAGCTGCATTGGCACAAAACCACAGATCAGACCCAATTTCAGCTTGATGTGTTGGGGTGGGGTGAAATTGATACAGCTGTCAGCAAACAATCTTTTGAAATCTCCCTGCCTCTGTGTGCGATCCCTCATCCAATATTAAATGGCTTCCAACCATCCACAACATAAATGCCAAAAAAGTGCACATTCAATCTTGACACTCCATTAGAAGTCCTCAAAATATTAATCACGAAACGCGATGACATCTAAGAAGGCATCTCGAACGTGGCACTGGCAATAGTAGCTGATGCCAACGCCATCTGGACAAATCCCATCTGAATATCGAGTTCAGACAGATGGCACTGATGTAGGTAAACAGTAGCTGGACTTTGGAGCTTCCTAAAAAGTTTAAAAACAGCTTGTTGCTGTTTGTGATTAATCTTGATTTTAAAACAAATATAGAACTGAAAACTGAGAACTGACACAGAGGCTGGTGGGTCAAAATGATACATAGGCAGGCAGACTGAAGTGAACAAAAAGCGAGCTGTTTATTGAAGAATGTGGGCAGGTTTGAATAAATGTTGAAAACATAGAGTACAAAGAAAACTGAAAACTATAACTACTTTAAACCTAAACTTTGAACACTAGGAAAAACTGAGCTTGGGAACACTGGGAAGGAAGAACAACAGGTCGTGGAGAACAACGTAGAGGCAATGTGTACATGTAAGGGTAATAAGAGAAAGTGGAGACAGCTGGGGAGACTGAAACAGATGAACTGAATCACAGAAGACAAGACAAAGGGATCAAAACTAAAAGCAAAGCTAAAAGAACACAATGGAGGGAACGCTGAGGGAGGAATTAAATTCAAAAGCAACTTAGAACTAAGAACTAAACATACTGTGGCGGAGGTGTGGTCCGGGGCGCGGCTGCAGGGGAGGAGTGGGGCAGTGAGCTCAACGGGGCGGTGCTGGTAATAACAGCTGATCGTGATTTTGGGACTGATGGTGGTTTTTCCTTCCCTTTATATAGTGAGGTGGAGAGGAGCGAAGGAGGGGGAGCTGGGGAAACCGACCGCTGTCAAACGGTGTTCAGCTGTCATTGTATGCATTTTCACAATAAACGTGCATCTGAGGCTAAAGACGTGTGTGTGCGTGTATCTGTGCCTGACGTGTGTCACACATACATATACACATTACATGAACCAAGGACCAAATGGAATATTTAAATTATATTTAAATAAGTCAAAAGTTCAAAAGCTTAGAAATGCTGGGTAACAAACACAGGACCATAACAAGGATATGGTTGATTTTTCATCTGATTTGATTTCACCCACTGAAGAACACCACAGTGGTTCCAGCCCCACTATGACCTTAAAATTGATAAACAGATGAAAATGGATAGATGGATGGAGCAGTTATAATCTGGTTGTTAAGTCTGACGTCACTAGCCGTGTCTGGGCTTACACTCCGCTGCAGGTCCATATATCAAACGATCACTATGGCATTACTGAGAGTTGAAAAACTGTCTAAAGTCTTTCATCTTTAATAAAATGATCAGCGTTCTGCTCTACCAGGTGTAACAATTGAGTTTAACATCCAGGCATCCATGAAAACGGAATTTATGATATTTAACGGAGTTAGAAG
>NW_024582716.1:278513-284505 GCF_018398535.1 Haplochromis burtoni
TACTTTAGGCCCGGAAGTAGGATTCGTCACGTCATCACTTAATGATTGGTGATAAACAGAGAGAAGCCCAGAATATGCTGACAACCCTTAGTGGTCATTTTAAGAGGTTCATTTTAAACTGGAAAAAAGTCAGTGGAAAAAAATTAACACCATATGTGGAGAAGTACTAGGAAAACCACTGATTTCAAAGATCAAGAGCTGTAGCCCAATGTGTTTCCATATAGTGTATGTCCATACTGTAGATGGAACTCATGTAAAAGGGCGGGGAGGCACATGGATTAGAGGCCACACCACTTTTCCAGCCTCCTGCCCCCTGATGCAGATTTTTGTTGCTGTTGTAAAGTGGCCTCACACCACCCACTGCTTCCATTCAACAGGGTGGAACAACCATTGAATCAGATGATCGCTACCTAGTAGCAGGAAGAGAAGGCCCCCTACTGGATATATGCACAGGACTTAAAATCATAACAAGCATTTGAGTCTTGCCTATAAATGTATCTGTACTGCATTTGTTTCAAATTGAGCAGAGAAGCTGGATACAACCAAATCATCTCAAAGTGACTACCTGTGCCAAATCTGAGAAAATGTCACAGAGCTCACAAACTTGGATGAACACAAACACGCTCAGGATTTATTATCTTTTCCATATTTACCTTGCTTCATTTAAACATCATGACGAGTCAGCAGAGTGCACACAATCAGGGTATAAACTCAAATTCCCTTTTTCTCCACCAAAACCAAATCAGAGCAACAGTTGCCTCAAGATGCTTTATATTGTATGGTAAGGTAGCCCTTTCAGCAAGGGCCTGGCAACAGTGGGAAAGAAAAACTCCCTTTTAACAAGAAGAAACCTCCAGCAGAACTAGGCTCAAGCAAATGACCCACCTCTTCCACTCTAAGACAAAAAACTATATTTTTTCTTTCAGACTTGGACCTTGTCATCCATCTTTTCCTGTTTGATACCCGAACTCATCATTGCAAACATGATCATGTGACCTCAAAAAGGACACTCTAAGCAGAGGATTAAGGCGGGGTGTGGAGGAAAAGGCAGCACATTCAGTCGTTGTGGGGTGACACTCGCTAATAGAGCTGTAATCTGGTGTGCGTTGACGCCAAAACTCACGTAACTGTGTCAGTGCCCACTCTTGCGGTGTGTTTGATGTTGTCAGAGAGCGAGGCAGAGCATGCACGCCTGACTGTGCTTGGAGCGAATGTGCGTGTGTGTGTGTGTGTGAAAGAGGGGAGGAACTGGGTGTCAGGGGACAGGGGAGGGAGGAGGATACGAAGGCAAAGGGGAAGGCAGCAATCAAGGCTCAATCTGCACATCCTCTGCCCCCAATTAGTGTATGAGGAGTATAATAAGCAGCGGCTGACACCTCCCAGCGGAAAATGACATAAACAAAGGGGCATGTGCGAAACGAGGAGGAGAAGGAGAGAAGTGTCGAGTAGGAAAAAGGGAAAGAAAGGAGGTGGAATCAATTCTCAGCTTTGCGCCTCAGGCCACGGCATGTCATCACATCTGTATCAAACCTGTCAGAAGCTCTCGGTCTACCTGTTGGCTGAGCGAGCAACCGCTGAGAAGAAGAGAGGAAAGTGACAGTGGGTGAGAAAGAGAAAACAGGAGGAGGGGGAAACAAGACGGGAAGAGATCCGGAGGTGTGAGGGGAACAGGGAGCAAGAGGAGCCAATTGTAGGCAGCTGAGTTGTGACTAAAAAGCTTTCTGTCTGTGGTTTTTCCTTCTACAGAGGTGGGTTTACCAACTTGAATCAACAGCATACATACATTTGAAGAAGGGGATGCGTTTTAGAACTGAGCAAATGAGTTAAGGCTTCTACGTAGCAAAAAAGAGCAAATTAATACAATAAAATAGCTAAATAATGTTGTTTTGCAAAACAGCGTAGGGCAAATGATAAATTGGACAAAGACATTTTTAAAAGCCAACATACAGGGCCTAGATCTAATAATCTGTTACAAACATTTTCTCTGAATTCGATCAAGGCACAAGTGTGCGTTAGCAAGTGCATGGTTTATTTTAGACCTCTTCACTTCGATCCAATAAATAGTGGTGTTTCTCTCACAAGTGATGGTTTCCGAGTGCTTCTGTTGCTGTCTTGGCACTTTGCTAGAATTGGCCAACTTCTCTCTCAAGATGACGCACTTGGGCTGCCATGAGAGTGGGTAAGGGTTCCTCTCTTCTTTAGCTGGTGTGCCATCTGCACTGGTGGTTCGGTGTTGCTTGCACCACACGGGAAAATTATCAGTTTTCTCCCTTCACTGATTTTTTTTCCTTTTTTAATCCCCCTGGTTGTCAATCAGGGCCTTATTTGTCACACTCTCACAACTCCCACCATCCTGCAGCCATGCACCTGATTTTTTTGGAGTGGGCACATTGCCTGTATGGGTGCATGCAAATATGCCTTCTTCTTTTTCTTCTTTCACCTGCCTCCATTTCACCCTATCCCGAGCATCTACCTCTGTTACACCAACCCTCTGCAAGTCCTCCTTCACTACATCCTTTCTCTAACATGCACATGTCCAAACCAGTACAGGAACTCTCCAAACCATTCATCATTGCAGGTCTCGCTGCCATCTTGTAAACTTTTCACCCTGACCCTCGTCTCCACCCGCTTCACCCCACGTACACTTTCTCCTTTACCTTCACCTTTCTTTGGATGGTTGACCTCAGGTATTTAAACTCATGTACCCTCACTCCTGTGCAGTCTTATTCTACAATTATCACCATATCTGAGCCATTGCTATAAGTGATGAGAAGGGATACGCGGACATGACTTTTACTCTAAAAGTTTGAATAGTTTTAAATATTATATATGACGCTCTTTCTTTTTTTTTTTTTTTTAAAGGTGAGGCTCAAATGCAAAGTGGGCATATCATAGATTTTTCACTCCAATTACAGATTTGCAAAGTCATGACAGCACTGTCACATCTAGTAAAATCCCTTTCGCATACCCCTGATGAAGCAGCTTTGAAGTTGGCATTGAATATTTAACAATTTTAGGAGTTGTAAGGGTTCAGTGTTTGTGCTTCCTTACCTGTGTAAACACAATATTTCATCAGGGGCTTTTTTTGTGCTGAATCCTTATCTACAAAAACTCTCCAAAAGAATCAGCAGCCTAATGGTAGCGATTCTTACAGCGGAGTTAGAAAGTCAGTGCAAGCATGCGCAAGGAAGTGCATGTTTTTGAGGTTGTTGACAGGTGTGTACGATACAGTTTCAACAAAACCTGATTTATCAATCAGCTCTTTGCTTCTGGCCTCCAACTGAGTGAGTGTAACTACAGCACAGCTGAACATTTTGCCAAAATCTTTGTCTCTATCACACCGCATCTCTTCCTTCTGCTCACACAGAGGCCAACGCACCAGTGAGATGTTATTTTTCATCTCACTCGTTCTGTTGGAAATCTCCCTCGGGCAATTCGTTGACTTCTCTCTTCACATTGAATCTGACAACTTCACAGCCAGATGTTGAAGACAAGATCATCTTTTAATTAACCTGGGACAAACTGCTATTTCCTCCTTGTTTTTTCCTTCCTAACAGTGCTCGGCTAAGCTCATATACTGTCAAAAAAATCATCCCAAACAACACAGACAGAACCACAACAGAGTTTAGCAACTTTTGTGAGTTAACCTTTAATTAACCTACATTCATCTACGCTAGCATAAAAGAAAATCTCGCAAATTGCTCGCTGTCTTTCATGTAATCCACGCAGCTGCATAACAAGGTGCATCAAAAAGTAACTGAATATGGAAGTTGCTGCATGTTTTTTCTTCTCTTTTGAAAATAGTACCCTAAAGACCTGTCCAATATAAGTGATATGCTCATATAGCATTGCTTTAGAGTTAATCAATGGGCTGCAAAATGACATGTGGACATGTGTATTTTGCTGTCAGCCAACACTATTCTTAACTCCTATTGTTACAGTAGTACCTTCAGTTTTTCGCATCAAAGTAGAGAGTGACTACTAAACTGACATTCCTCAACAGATGATCCTTGAGAACCAGGAAGACAGCTGGGGTCCTCCAAACCAATGGGAATTCTAATAATCTAAAGTCCACAGTATTAACAGCACATTTCCTGAAGCAAATAGAAGCTAAAGAGCCAAATGTTTTCTCTCAGTGGATGCTGGAAACCATTAGTCACATTATTAGATGCTCACAAATACAACCCTGGATTGACCTGATATTACAGGCCACTGACTGATAACAAGTTTGCCATAATAAGTATATATATATATCTATCTATCTGTATAGTTCCAAAGCAACGTAACAATCATTTCAGTGAACTTAATGTACACTTACAAAAGTATAGACAAAAACCCTAATGAATTTCTTATGAGCAGGCATTTGGTGAAACTGCCTTTTAATAGGAAGTAAGCTCTAAAAGAAGCAGGCTGAGGGAGAGTGAGCATCTGCTGCAGTGTGTTGGGGGGCTGAGGGGAAAGAAAAGAGATCAATATGCGTGTTTAACTTTATTTTGTCTGTATTTCATGTGGTGGTTCTCCCTCATGAAAAAAGATTTGCTGGATTTCGTGTACAGTTTATCTGCTCTATAGATGACCTAGTTTAGTTTAAAAACAATTGCAAGCTTGGCATAGACAGACACAAGAAAAATGCATTACACGGTGCATCATTTACATTCCCAAATGAAATGCCTTACTACCCACCCAGAGTTCACCAAGAGTTAAAATCTCCTTTTTTTTAAAAAAATACCACAGATTTTTACATAAACAAACAAAATGAGAGAAGAATTTCCATAGCAAGAGCGGGGAGAAACAGAGGTTGGGTCATGCAGTAGGGATTCGTGTGGCAGCTACATGTGTTTATTGTCCAGCGAAAAGAGAGCAGATGTAACAGCGAGGGAGATGATATCTCAGCGATTACCCCACCCACAGGGATAACTATCTGCAGCAGCCAGGAACACAGAGAGAGAAAGATTTGAGAAAGAGACAAAAACAGGCAGAAATAAGGGGTAGTGAGGTAAAGGAGCTATGGGAATAACAATACCTGATTGCTGAGCTGATGCATTGCATTTGGTGCTGTTTTTTCCCATTGCCCAAACAATGCCTGTTTGTCCCAGAAACGCGTAGGAAACAATCCTGGAAATATAGCTCAGGACTGATATAGTGATATAGTCTCCAAAGATAACAAGAGATGAGATATTAAACTCTGAATGGCTTTTTCCGCCTTAAAAAACAGCTATTCCTTTATTTCTAGCGAAATTTCTACAAAAAACATGAGGACGAATCCCCAAATTAAGTTTTTGTTATGCCATCACTTTATGCTTTTTGTCAAACAGACCAACTTCTCTGACTAAATAGCGAGCAACTCATTGTGCGTGTCCTGTTGCTCAGCCTCACAATCATCTGTGGCATCTTCCATTTGAAACTTGGCTCCCACACCCTTCTTCTTTGGAGGAATATGTGGCACGGAGCTAGCCATTAGCAGTAGCTAGTGCTGAGCAAACGTAATTAAAGCAGTGGCAGGCTGGCTAATGCTGAGCTTAACACAATCCCTAGCCCCAGTCCCCCATGCTAATGTGATGGAATGTTTGTCGAGTTGTCCCTTATTGGCTTGTTAAAGACACGAGAGCCTGCGAGAGCCAAAGGAAAGCGAGACAGAAGGGCAGCTAGAAGCGAGAGGAGAAACAAAGCCAAGAAGGGTAAAGGGAGGGCTAACTGCTGAGATGAAAGGAAAGTAAAAACTCTTGTCAAACATCAATAAAAGAGACAAGAAAGTCGAAGCAAAAGTGAAAGAGCAAAGGAATGAATGAGTGGGATGTTGTGTACTCTGGATACTAGAAAAGCTCAGAGGCCTCAGAGGCCAGATAAGCAGATTTCTTTATTCACCAGAGTTAACTGAGTTGTAGCATCTGATATATTTTTTTTATTCATTTCACGATTTTTTTCCTCACGAGAAATATTAATACCTTGCACTGGTGACACTGATCAATGTATTTATCTATCCATCTAACTA